>NW_024879248.1:413765-694035 GCF_018340385.1 Cyprinus carpio | reverse complement strand
AATGGTGCTAGCAATGCAATAAATTTATTTATTATGTCTAAAGTATTTACAAGTTTGCTGAAATGATTAGCAATATGTTATAAGTGCTGGGCCACTGGTGCAGACCAGGTAACGTTAACTTACAATCTAAACCTGCTAACATTACATAAAATACGTGAAGTCTAACATTGTTTATTACACAGCAAATGAATCAATCAGATCAAGCAGATGGACCCATTTGTCTTGTTCACCATTGCAGGTAAGTCACAGTGCATCTTTCTCATACTTCACACGTAAATCATTTTATTCATACCAAATCAGACATTCTTTAGTTTATATTTAAGCATGATTGTAGTCTTTTATTACTGGCAAACCGACCTCTTACTATCATGCACCTGCTATCTCCGCTTATTGTAAACCAGTAAGGTACCTACTAATAGTCAGAGCACGAGGATGGGTTAACTGGACCCTTTATATAGAATGACCAAAAAAATAACATTATTATCCACTAGTGATTGCTTTCAGGTCGTCTTGTGTGGGCTTCACGTTGTTGTTTTGTTATCAGTGTGTTGTGTTCGTCTCCAACAGCTTAGCCCTTTCCCTGCAGACCAGCTGAAGGTGCTAAAATCCTCACATTGGGACTGGCTTTCGCTCTTTGTAGCTCTCACCAGTCTTCTTGGATCAGAAGTTCGGATATGTAAAGTCTTACATTAAAATCGGCCTATATTTAGTTTAAAGGTCAGTGAATATTGTTTGTATCACTGTTATTGACCAAGCTTCGTGTACTTACAGGGAATAATTCTTAATGTTGAGCAGAAGAAAGGTGGTTTTTCTTTTAAAAGGTTGTGAAAAATTGAGGTGTATCAAAATAAATTGTACAACTAACTGTGGAAATGTTTGTCCCCAATCTCTCTCTCTGTGTTGATAATAGGGTGTCAAACCCGGGCTCTCCACGGAAGGACTGATATGGTGCATTTGTGTTTGGGGAAATGCATACAGATCACACCAAACCAAGAAATTATGAGGTTGTCAGTCAAACTCTGAATTCCGAGCTCAGTCTTGGGAGAGATTTTTTTATTCGCCAAGGGTGGGACAAAAAACACCTTGCTTTGGCTTTGAAAATGGCTATTTTGATAATGAATTTTAAACTTCATGTGCTGGTGGAAAAGCTGGAGTAGTGACAGACAATATAAATAAGAAAATGTTTTTTAAGCATCAAAGAGATTGTGCCAAAAATACTTTTGGGCCACTCAGTCCGTAGATATACTTATGACGGTCCCGATGAAAGGTTAGTCATGTGTATCAATTGCCAGACTTATTATTCATAAAAATGATTTTGTTTCGGACCGTGTTGGGACAGTTCCCTGTTGGACGGCTTAAAAATTTTTTGTATATATAGTTGCTGCAGTGTCGTATGAAGGGTGTAATTCCGTGGATTTTCATCATAATAACTAATTTGACAATAAGCTACCCCAGCAATGATTCTGTTCCATTCATCGTTTGTCAAATGGGACCATGTTTGCTTTAGAATTTCATGGCATGTTTTTTTTTAACAATAGGAAACAGAAGTGCCTCTGTCCTAAAAAGTCGACAATGATGAATAGAACACACACGTCCGGTTATTTACAATATATTACTTGGAACTGTAATGCAAGATGAATGAGAGCTAACCTGAAACACACACACACTGAGACAAATAAGTTACTGTCCCTTTTCACAGGGCTCAAAATTTTGGCTCTCATTAAGAATGTTGTGACCTTCAATTTGTGGGACATTTCTCACGCATAGTATTATTTACATCAATGCTATTCGCTTTGTCGGGAGGATGAAGATATGACGTACACTTGTAGTAGGGCCCGCCTGCACAAAGGAATATTGGTCTCATTTTCATTTTCCTTGAGCTGGCATATCCAAAAGTCTCTGAAGGAAATACATAACAGTCCACATCATCAGCCAGTGCGTTGCGCAAACAGCGCGAGACTTGGACAGCTGCCAGAGAGAGAAGATCAGAATTAGTGTTACTGGTTTTACATTCCTTTGGGTTGTCTCTGAGATAACAACTGTGCTGAATGGTGATATCAGTGCTGGAAATCACAAAATACTGATAATCGCTTGTCGTGACACGCACAGATTCCCACAGATTAGCACTGCATTAACTGATACAGGCTTATTTTATTAATGTGTTCCTTTTTAGTTGACAAGAGTCCCAAACATGTTCACGGGTTAGTTCAGCCAACAAATGAAAATTATGTCCTTAATACTCACGGACTCATGTCGTTCCAAAAACCCGTAAGACCTCCGTTCATCTTCGAAACATCAGTGTTAAGATATGTTAGATTAGTCCCGAGAGCTTTCAGTCCCTCCATTGAAAAAATTTATGTACGTAGACTGTCCCCTCTCAGAAAGGTAATAAAACACATTATCAAAGTAGTCCATGTGACTTCAGAGGGTCCGTTTAGAAATTTAACATAGAGAATTGTTATTTTTGTTTTAGTCAATGGAAAAGGATTACATAGATTCGAAAGGTAAAAGTTGTACAACTTTTGATGTATTTTGGGAAACCATTTATATTCTTTAGTTCAAAGCTCAGAGTTTCTGAATCTAAAGGAGGGTAGAAAGAGATCAAATTCCTTGATTCTTTTTATCACAATTTAGTATTAAGGCAAATCAGCCAAATGACCCATGACGCCCCAAATAACCCCATTTTATTTTTCTTTCTATTTGTATCCAGGTACGTAGTCTGACTAGTACTCCCAAATTCTCCCAAATTGTGTAGTGTTTTTAAACTGACCTGGGTTCCTCTTTTTTCTTTTCTTTCTTTCCTTTTCTGTTTATTAATATTCTCTCTCTTTATTGTGTTAGTTGCTGTTTCATTCATTTAGTATTAGTCAATATGCAAATAAGAGATCTTGATTCAATTTTCCTGCTGTATTATTATATTTACATAATTTTATTCTCCAATAACAAAATGTTTCAAAACAAATATGGGTGTCAGCCACAAAATATGATTTATATTGTGTAGTCAATTTAATGTGGAATGTAATAAAACCCTTTTAAGTACTAATTATAACACTTCATTGTTCAGAACCGACGCCTATCACAGAACATTCACATACTGTAAAACATTTTCACGTTGGTTAAACTTAAAAACGAACGTTCACCCTTGCTGCCTTAAAAAATGTGTTAACTCAACTTAAAGATACTCTTTGTTTCAACTCAAGAAGTTACGTTTTACAATTTATTAAACTAATGGTCATTTGTTGTTTCAACTTGATGCTCTGAGTTAAAACAACTTACTATGTTACATGATCAGTTCAAGAAAACTCAAATCAGCTCATAGTAAATAGACTTGACTGGTCTGCTCAAAAATGTAAAAATTTTATTGAAATAAATTGGAATGTGAAAGAAAGGCGATCTTCATGTTTTAACATCTATACCAATAAAGTACCAGACCAAAAGTATGGAAACATTTACTTTTTACCAAAGAGTTTGGAAAGTTTATTTGATCAAAAATACAGAAAACAAATATAATAAATGTTATTATACTTTAAATTATACATTTATACTTCTGTGTGATGCAAAGCTGAATTTTTACGGATCATTATCACATGATCCATTAGAAATCATTCTAATATGATGATTCATTATCAGAGTTGGAAACGTTCTGCTGCTTATATTTTTTCAGAACATGTGGTCTTTTTTAGGATACTTTGATGAATAAAAAGTAAAAAAAAAGAAAAAAAACAATGGACTATATTTTAAAATTAATGATTTTTGTATAACAATAACACACTGGTCCCTAAGTTCGGGTCAGTAATTTTTTTTCTTTCTTTTTTTTTAAATAAAAGCAATACTTGTATTCAGCCATGATGTGTTAAATTGATAAAAGTGATAGTAAAGAAAATCTATGATTGGAATATATATTATGAAATTTTTTTTTTTTTAATTTTGAACTAAATCCAGTTATTCTTTTTAACATTTTGATTCATCAAATATATTAGACAGAAGAGAACTGTATTCCACCACTCAATAATAAATCAGACTATTAGAATGATTGTCTAAATGAGCTTGTGATAGACTGGAATGTTACATGTGACACTGCAGGCTGGAGTAATGATGCTGAACATTCAACTTTGGCATCACGAGATAAATTATTTTTTTAAAAGTTATTCAAATAGAAAACCTATTTTTTTTAAGTTGTAAGAAGTTCACAATATCTGTTTTTTTTCTGTATTTTTGATCAATAAATGCAGGCCTTGATGATCGAGAAACTTCTTTCAAAAACATTAAAAAATAGTAATGTTTCCAAACTTTTTGGTCCCTGTACTGTATGATATGTGTGTGTTGTGTGTGTGTGTGTGTGTGTAGTATTATATTATATATATATTATATTATCTATATATATTGGCGGCAATGATTAATCATCGGAATCACAATCCCAAATAAAACGTTTTGTTTACATCATATATGGGTGATCTGTGTAATCGATTAGGTATGTATATATAAATACACACACTGGCATGTATATATTTAAGAAAGAATAGTTTGTGTATTATTAAATATCTTTATATATCAATACTACAATAGAATAAAATATATAAATGATATAGCTTTTTATATTAACCTATTAATCTGAAGACAGAAGCGAATCAAAATAATAGTTTAATATCTAAGAAAACTAAATCATACTTTCATTGACAATTTCAGATGAGCCGATAATACATGCAACTTATTTAGATACAAACAATAATAGTACAAACAAATATAATTTTTAACATCAACTTCACAATAACGCTAACAACAAGCAATCGATTTTGTCGCTGCTTGAGTCACTGCACGTTTAGTCACACACTCCACGCATTAACTCACAAAATCGTTTACCACGCCCACCACAAGGAATAATCTCTTTAAACATTATTTCACATTCGTCCACACACCAGTACTCAAGAACTCACGACGAACATAAAATCCCGCTCCCATCTCCATCCCCACCACCTACAAAATACTATAGTGTACGACGTACAATTGCTTGGCTAAGTCAAAGCTGATTTCAGCACTTGTTTGCCAAAAAAATCAATGGTGTGCGCAGCGCTGCAGCACCTATGCTCTTACCTGATGCTACATGCAGCGGGGGTGCCGATGGTTACAGTGTCCAAATGTCGAGTTGCGCGTCTGGGGTCGTGGAGATAAAGTCCTCTCATGAGGGGACGGAATGTTCCAGGGAGTTTTCAGAATGTCGTGTTTGGTACGCATCATCGAAATGTGTTTGATGTCTTTCTGGGTCATGGTGCTGCGTACCCATGTCTTCAACAAATACGGTCAAGGTCGGAGAATGTGCTTATCGTATTGATGTCCACGGGAGATTGTTTGGCACAGGAACCCTAAATTCATCAGTTTGTTCGTATCTGGGCTGAAAACAATGAGCTCGTGTATTTAGTGGCCTGGAGCTTAAATCAACCATGAGGCTACATCTTGGAACATTGTGACACACAGAATCCCGTCACTGTCGTTGTGATGACATCGTTCAAGGCTGCTTTGGCAATGCTTGCGCCCTAATGCGTTGTGAGCTGGAGTTCAAGGCGGTGCTATAGTTTGGGTTGGTTGCGGTCTTGGGGCTGTGGTCCTGCCCGGTTCAACTGTGCAGGCAGAGGCCAGGCGGTACAGACGCCCGTTGTCCTGGTTTCTAGTTTATGTTAGATTTCTCTTCGGCTGGTGGGTTACTTCCAAAAAAAATCAAATCAGCCCGTGTTTTCTGGTGACCTGTGACATTGGGTCGTCCTTCGGTTTCTGATTCTGAGTCATTTAAACTAATGTAAAATTTACGGTATATCAGGCTTGCTGCCAAAGATGGATGGATGATTCTGCATGGTAACGACGGGAAACTCTTACTTTACTTCGGCGACCAAACCTGCCTGCCTGACGTTGAACAACGTAACTTCCGAACCGTGTGTGATTAGGCCCACTCAAAATCGGAAATTAAAATCTCAAAAGTATACGTATATTCCCACGTGTGTGCAAAATCATTTTCTAAAATGTTCATAAGGAATTTATAAATTGTTGCAAAATATGTTAATAGGCCTACTTTTTTTTTTTAAAATCTCCCTCTCGTCACTAGGGGGTGCTGCAGCCCCCCAGCAACCCCCACTAGTTTCCCCGGCCATCGCGCGGGTGCAGCCGGCCGTACTTCAAACCGCTCAATGTATCGATTTAATATACACATTCATCAAACTAACACATATAACTAACGCATAAATATTTTATGAACCCAAACTGTGATGCCACATCACTCATCTTACCTGTAAATACACATAAACAAAGATAGAAATTAGTTATCTTTCAACTGTGTATTAGTGACTGCCAGAGTGGCTTCTTCATATATCAATGAAGCTCTATGTCCTGAGGCTCACGATCACCCTCTAGCGTCACCCGCCAGCGTCTACAGGTCTAAGTGATGTTCAAGTTGGCATCATTGCACAGTACTATATACAAATATATTTGCATATACATTTAACGCAAGAACCATATTTAACAAATGATAACTAATAATACTAATGAGAAACAACACATACATGACTTCTTGAATCCATATCACTACACCCTCCCCCACTTTTAAAAATGTTCTTCGACATTTTACCACAACTTTACAACAGTTGTTTTCAGGCTGACCCATTCATTGCTGCAAGACAAAAGGTAGGTTTTCAGTTTGTTTTAACTCTGTGCATGAAATCAGTTATTCCCTCCTTGCCATGGCTTATTTTCTAGAAAAGGGGTTCAGTCACTATTGTGCTACATTTTTTAACTATTGCACTGTACAATTTATCTGAATATTCCTACCAGCAATGTTACCATATATGTAAACAGTTACATCCTAATTAGACGAGTCTTACCATGTAATCAGATTCCATAATATTCGGCCACTTATTCACTTAATCTTGTTACCTCTTTTTTTCTGTTTACTTTACAGGTCACCAGTCACAGGTCTCAAGTCACAGGTATGTATCCTTTTTAATTCCTCTTTCTATCCTCTTTTTTTTTCTGTGATATTTGATTGTCTTTAGTTTACCATCCTGTTGTTTATTAAAGTCCACGGCCTCCATAGATTCTGACCACAGGCAGGCTGGAAGTTGATATCCTTTAGAACTACATTTCTCCGTACCACTGTCGGTTCTCCTAGTTCATTATAAGTCAACATCTTTGGCTGATGTCTCTGTCTTTGTGGATAAGTACATGACTGTGGTACCTCCAGTTCACTCACAGAATCTTGATTCCCCTCTTCAGACTCGCTGTCCTCCTGTGGAACATTCTTCACCTCCGTTCCTGTGACTTCTGCATTCTCTCCTCCTCCAGCATCAGGTTGGAATTCAGGTAAGTACTCATCCATCATAGCCGGTTCAAATGGTTCAGCTTCAGGATTCAGAGTGGTGAGCTTTGCACTGTGTTCAGTACGGGGTAGAAATTTACAGCATAGTTCATATCTTTCATCATCATCACTGCCTGAGTCTAGGTCGTGTTGTTGTTCTGGCACGTTTCCTGCTCTTAACACTGTGCTTTCTTTTTTGTGTTTGGCTGTCTTTTGTGTCTGGCTTTTCTACAGGTAAACTGTCACAGGGCAGCAGGGAGGTTTCTGTGTGTACCACACGACTGTGTCCTCCTTTCTCTGGTCTGATCTCGTACACTGGACTATCAGGGCTTTTCCGACTTATCACCGTATACACACAATCTTCCCAGTGCGAGCGCAGTTTACCTGGTCCTCCTCTTTCACTTAGGTTTCTGAGTAGGACTCTGTTGCCAGGCAAAAGCTCAATACCATGAATTTTCTTGTCATAATATTGTTTTCCTCTCAAGGCCTCTTTTCTTGCAGTCTTTGATGCGATATCATAGGCTTCCTGTATCCGTGTTTGCCAGTTTGCAACATACTCTGTATAACTCTGCTGTTTCTCATTCGCCTGCAGGTTGAACATGAGATCAATGGGAAGCCGGGGTGAACGTCCGAATAGCAGGTAATATGGAGAGAGCCAGTTGCTTCAGAACGGTGCAGTTGTATGCATGGACCACTTTGGGACAGCGAGTTCTTCCAGTCAGCCTTCTTAGTATCACTCAGTGTCCTGAGCATGGACAAGAGCGTCCTGTTGAACCTTTCAACTTGCCCATTGCCCATTGGGTGATATGGGGTTGTGTGAGACCTACGCACACCGCAAACCTCTTGCAACTGATCCATCAGGTGATTCTCAAATTCTCTTCCCATGTCGTGGTGGATTTTTTCAGGGAAGCCAAACTTGAGGGCAAAATCACCAAAGACGTGCTGTACCACTGTTTTTGCCGACTTATTTCTTGTGGCGTAAGCCTGGGCAAAACGTGTGAAATGGTCCATCACTACAAGTATGTACTCATAACCATTTTTGCACCTCTCAAGATGAAGAAAGTCAATGGACACAAGCTGGAAAGGGTAGGTGGTTTGAATTGTGACCAATGGGGCTTTTGTAGTCTTATGAGGTTTTTTCCTTTTCAGGCACTCACATACACGCGTCACAAAGTGTTCTGTCTCTTTTTGCATATGGGGCCAATAGAATCTTTCACGAATTAGACTTAGAGTCCTCTCTGTTCCAAGATGCCCCATCTCTTGATGCAACTCTCTGTAAACCGTTGGATGATGTTCTTTCGGTAGAATAAGCTGGTTTCTCTTTCCTGCTTTTCTGTACAGGAACTCCTTCATTCGCTCAAGTGCAGTCGTGTCCACTGTTTCAAAAGGAATCTGGTCTCCTGACATTCTTTTTTGAGAGTGCGGCCGAATGGACGACTATTATTCTTTTTGTACTCCAGGACACGGCTGATAACTGGGTCTTTCTCTTGGGATTGTTTGATCTGCTCCTGCGACAGACACAGATTAGTGGGCAGTGAGATGTTGTCTTCCACCAGATGTACAGCTTGTAAGTGGATCCCACTTGTCCACAGAGGAGCATCCTTGAAAGATAAAACCACACCCCTGCACTGCGGCACTTATCACATCTTGGTTTATCTCCTCTGTGCACAGTTTCATGTACTGGTCAATGTCAAGCGGCCATCCTCGACAAGCCATCTGCATCTGCATTGCATCTCCCAGGCCAGTATTTGATGGTGAAATTAAAATCGGTCAGCTCTGCGACCCAACGGTGCCCTGTTGCATTGAGTTTGGCTGTTGTCAAAATGTACGTTAAGGGATTATTATCTGTGTACACTTCGAAATGTGGAGAATGGAACAAATAATCCCTAAAGCGTTCACAAATGGCCCACTTAAGAGCAAGGAATTCTAGTTTTCCTGAGTGCATGTGGTAGTTTTTCTCTGGTGGTGTGAGAGTCCTTGACCCATATGCAATCACTGACATCTTCCCATTTTGTTTTTGATACAGGACTGCACCCAAACCATCCTGTGACGCATCGCAATGGAGGACAAACAGCAGAGTCAGATCAGGATAAGCAAGAATTGTTGGCTCTATTAAGTGGTCGATCAGTGTGTTAAACACATCTTAATGAGTCTGTGTCCAAGTTATGGATGTGTAGGGAGATGCCTGCCCTTTTGACTTAGTACTGACTCTTCTTTTCTTTCCCTTAGGCTCAGTAGGTAATGTGCTTTGAGGTGGCGCTGCTATCAGCTGATAGAGAGGTCTTGCCAGGCGAGAGAAATTGGGTATGTAGGTCCTATAATAGGAGAGGAATCCCATCATTTTCCTCAGATCTCCCACTGTAGCTGGTTTTCGGAGCTTCAGGGCCTGTACCGGGGGCTATTTCAGCTGGGTCCATGGAATATCCATCCTCAGACACAATACGGCCCAAGAACCGCACTTTCCTTTGGAATAGTTCACATTTGTGTGGGCTGAGTTTGACTCCATGTTTCTGGTATCTTTGGAGGACTGTGCGAACATGAGCCACATGATCATCGAAAGAGGTACTATGTACAAGGTTATCATCCAGGTAAGGCTGACAGATAACATCTCTCAGATCTTCAAGGCAGGCTTCCATGTTCCTCTGGAAACTCGGCTGGAGCTGAACTAAGGCCAAATGGAATCCTGTTCCACTGAAATAGTCCCCAGGGTGTTATAAAGG
This sequence comes from Cyprinus carpio, assembly GCF_018340385.1. Taxonomy (NCBI): domain Eukaryota; kingdom Metazoa; phylum Chordata; class Actinopteri; order Cypriniformes; family Cyprinidae; genus Cyprinus; species Cyprinus carpio. The sequence continues at coordinate 683,976 of NW_024879248.1, read as the reverse complement.
CTGTTAGGGGTCGGCTCTCGACATCAAGGAATCCTTGGTGATAGGCCTTCCCTTGGTCCAAGACCGAAAACCAAGAACTGCCGCTCAGGGAGTCCAGCATATCCTGGATCCTGGGAATGGGGTGCCTGTCAGGTACAGACTTGCGATTTAATTCACGATAGTCACAACAAAGTCTCAGGCTCCCGTCTTTTTTCCTCACACAAACGACTGGCGAGGAGTAATGAGATCTTGATTTGCTTATCCACCCTCGGTTCAGAAGATCTTGAAGGTACTCCTTCACCTCCTGTAAAAGTGGCTTGGGCACAGAAATATACGTCTTTTGCACAGGTGATTTGTCATGGAGTGTAATATGCATGTTGAGTGAGGGGATGCAACCCAACATCATTATCATCAAAAGCAAAAGCATTGCACTCTTCCTTTAACAGTTTGTCGTACAATCTGTTGCTGTGACTCTGTTAAGTGTTCAAGTTTTATTGGTGGATCCCACTGACTGGGTCTCTTTGATTGATGTGGTGTAACACTCACCCCACATTTCTGCACCGTGGATGTTGGCTGTTCTATCACCTGCTCCATCTGAGTATCATTTCTCTGGAAAGAGTCTGTTGTTATTGGGTAAGTTGTCTTTACCACTTCCAGGTGGCCAAGGATGAGTCGTGGCGTAAGTATGACTGGGTGACTGGCTGTATTAGCGATGGCAATCGGCACTTTTGGTGTCTTCCCATTACCAACTTTGACTATGCCTTCCTGCATTACTAAGCCCTCTGGTAGTGGTGATGGTTCACTTGGAGCGAATAACAGACTTTGTTCTTGAAATTGCCCCCCAATGTGTGCTTGTGCATAGACAGTGGTTATTTGCCCTGCGTTGAGCTGGATCCTTTGTTTACCAACTCGCACCATTCCAACTGTCACATTTGAATTTACAGTCTTCAACAGCTTAAGCATGGATCTAGCCTTATTTATTGAAATAGAGAAAGCTTTGCTTACCCTACAGACAGTATTGGACCGTGGTCTCTGTTTCTCCCACCTGCTAATTATCTCCTCAATGATATTGCAACCGATGATAGGGTTTTCAGCCACGCTAATATCACTTGCCACGAGCATAGGTACCTGCAGGGTCCCTTCTGTACCTGGATCATCACTTAATTGGAAGCTCACTTCCACCCAGCCATCAAAAGGGATCTCTGTGCGATTGGCGGCCAATCCGGTCAGTGTCCCTGGACCCAGGAGCTCCTCAATCGGTCTGACAGTGGTATGTGGTAAATGTCGTTCTCTCCAGTCTGCGTTGATAATACTGGCTTGGGCTACTGTGTCCCATAAGGCTTCAACTGCGACATCATTGAGCTGGCAGTGGACCAGGCACCTTTTTCCAATAATGTTCAAAAGTTTAGGCGTGGCAAGGGACAGAAACTTATCAACAGAAGTGGTCACATCTGGGTGAGTAACAGGTTGAATGTTATTTTCTTTACTGTCTTGCTTGCTTTGACCAGGTCTGGATGTCTGTCACGCTTCTGAACTCGTCTGGGACCCGATGGCAGAATGGACTACTGGGGGGTCCAGCTCAGCAGTCCCCTCCCGTTTCCCGATGCCGGCCTCCGTTGTCGACAACCCCGTGACAGATGTCCATCTTGTCCACAGCGATAACAGTGCCTGCACTCTTCACCTCTTTGGGCCTCCTGGCATGAACGGCAGCCTTTGGGTCTCCTCTCAGTTCGAAGTGGAGTCATGGGTGGGTGAAACTGTGATCTGGTCGCTTCCATTGTCTCTCTGAACATTTTGGTCATTTCCATGACGTTTGCTCTGAGGTCTTCAATTGCTTTAGCAGTGTCATTGTCAGTCTCTTTGTTTTGTATCTGTTTCTTCTTGTCTTTGCCAGTGATAATGTCTTTCATTAATGTCTCTTTCCTCTGTCCTTGAGTCTCCATCTCGCTACTCGAATGTCGCTCAGTGTTGCAGACATGTTCTACTGTTTGAACTTCACTTAGTCTAAGAGGCTTTGGAGTCACTGCTTTCTTTAACTTAGTTTGTCTCTCCAATTCCAGATTAGCAGCTTCACCTATTTTCTCAATCAACACTTCATCTGCTACTTTAGGATCACTGAGGTATGGTTTGACTTGGAACTTAACTGCATCATGTAAAAGGCCTGTCTCCACAGAGCGAAGAAACTTTCATTGGATGAGCTCAGGGCTAAACTGTTCTCCATCCTGCTCATCTCCAGATGTCCACAGTAGTTTCTCCCTCAGTTCAATGGCTCGGAACAGAAAACTTTGAGCAGACTCTTTGGGTTCCTGAGAGATGTTCATGAGCCTGTGCAGTAGATCAGATGAAGAGTCTATTTTATAATGTCCTCTGAGGATGGTCTTTAATGTGGAAAGTGTGAGATCTCGCTTAATTTCAAGGAGTTCCCTGAGGGGAAGGCCAGGACTCACTGCTCTGATAACTGCTTCAATGATTTCCGCCTCTGCGTACCCCTTTCTCACTCCTGATTCGATCTGGTTGTTGAGGCTAGTGTATGACAATTTTTCCTTTTGGCCAGCCTCTCCAATCTGTCCGAAGACTCGGAATTCCCTCCTCAGAGTAACTTCAGGAATCGTTTCGTGTCTTGTGACTTGTTCTTTCACACTCATTTTATCTTTTCCTCTCTGATGTTTTTCTTCAAGTAGCCCAATCTGTTCCTCTAATGCACGACGAGCATTTGCATGTGTCTGCTGTAGTTCTGCATACTCTTCTCTTAGCTTCTCTATCTCAGACTGGGTTACTGGTGACACTTTGAGCTCGGCTGATTTCTTAAGGGACTCGATGAAACACAGAAGTTCATTAAGGCTCTCTGCATATTGTTCCTCTTCTAAACTTTCCTCAATTTCATCCAACGTTCCCTCTGCCAGCCTTATCAGCGCCCGCCTCGTTTGACCTGCGAAACCTTCACCCGATGGCTCGTTGCACTTTAGATAGAGGCAGACTTTTATCAGTTCAGGCTTCTCTAGCATCAGAAACTTGGAACTAACGCAGTCTTGAAGTTGTTCCATTTTTTTCTTGGTTTGCATTCAGTCTCTTTAATGTACTTTATATAATTCTCTGTATTGATGAATCTTCTGTTATTTCTAGGTTCGTCTCAGGGAGGAACTGTCTCTCTCACATCCAATCAGCAGTCCCCTCCTGGCTGGCTCGCCATGATGTTGCACACACAGAAGAGGCGGAGACTTCTGGTGGCACATATATTGTTTTATTGCTGTAAATACACATAAACAAAGATAGAAATTAGTTATCTTTCAACTGTGTATTAGTGACTGCCAGAGTGGCTTCTTCATATATCAATGTATATATATATATATATATATATATATACCACACACATATATATATATATATACATATAGTTATGACATAATATATCACACACTTTGTTTATCAAAAGAAAATGAGAATATATTGCTGAATACTGTCTGTAACAGATTAACATTTTCATGACATCAGACAGACAGTAATACTCAATAACCATACACAAACTGTGTATAAGCACTTTGTTTCCTTTTTAGTAGGCTATTTCTCTCTATGTGATCTGTTGTAAACAATCTGTATCAGCATTTAGTTGTCCCTTTCCCATGACAGATATACAGAACATAAACGTAACAATAAACAAATATCAACTCTTTCGAGTGATTTTAATTATATTTTCTGACGACATTAGGCACTTATGTCGTAATGCATCACGCGGCCTCCACCAGCGCAGCGGCGTCGGCCGCCTCCCAGCCGCGATTGCGCAATCCATCGCGCGGGTGCAGCCGGCCGTACTTCAACCGCTCAATGTATCGATTTAATATACACATTCATCAAACTAACACATATAACTAACGCATAAATATTTTATGAACCCAAACTGTGATGCCACATCACTCATCTTACCTGTAAATACAAATAAACAAAGATAGAAATTAGTTATCTTTCAACTGTGTATTCAGTGACTGCCAGAGTGGCTTCTTCGTATATAAATGAAGCTCTATGTCCTGCGGCTCACGATCACCCTCTAGCGTCACCCGCCAGTGGTCTAAGTGATGTTCAAGTTAGCATCATTGCACAGTACTATATACAAATATATTTGCATATACATTTAACGCAAGAACCATATTTAACAAATGATAACTAATAATACTAATGAGAAACAACACATACATGACTACTTGAATCCATATCACTATACCAACATCACTATTCTGATCTGTGAAAACTTTCACAGTTCAGTACGGGTCAGCTGACCCATCCCAGGGTCACTAACATCGCTATTCTGATCTGTGAAAACTTTCACAGTTCAGTACGGGTCAGCTAATGGTTCCCTGGGTCACTGACATCAATATTCTGATCTGTGAATACTTTCACAGTTAAGTACGGGTCAGCTGAGGTGATAATTTCGTGTTATTTAGTGTTTCTTTGTAGCAGGAACTGGAGCACTTATCAGGATAGAAGAAAAGCGGATGGGGAAAAATACGGTCAAATTCTTGAGGAAAATCTCTGCTGCCTCTGCCAGAAAGCTGTCAACGGGAAGAAGGTTTACCTTCCAACATGACAATGACCCAAAACACACAGCAAAAAGTTATTACACAGTGTTTGGATGACTGAAATCCCATTGAAAATTTGTGGAATGACTTTAAAAACCCTCTGGAGTCTAAGGTATTTTTGGGGCCTGGAGAAGTTTTGTCATGCCCTGACATTTTGTGCTTTTTTCAGTTTCTTATAAAATATCTAAATGGCTAAAGTCTAATCTCACTGTAATCAGCACAAACTGGGCTATAATAATATGTGAGCACATGTATGTACATGATTGTGTTTTTGAGAAAAAAAATGTTATGCGTGGTTAGTGAAAAACTAAAAATGTTAAATCACTTGAAAAAGGCAATAAACACATACAGAAAAAATTGGTTCCTAGGACTTTTGAGAACTGGAGCTTGTAGCCTATAATTTTTTTTTTCTAAATGATGTGAAAATCATCTTGTTTACTCACTTACAGAAAACAATATATTGATTTAATTTTCTAAGACACTTTTTTGTTGGTAAAAGTCATAGGCGAGTAGGCGTCAACTAGCATGAATTCACACCTGAGAAGACAAAGGCCTGCATAATGAGCTGCATAAAGAGCCATTCAGTCAGCTGTGTCAACTGAGAGGGGAAGAGTTACAAGAAAGAATGTGAGGACAAAATAAATGTATATAATTTTATGTTTGTAGTTTATTTAGAATATATTTAATTATCCCACAACATAATTTAATATTCACCTTGTGAGTGCAGTTAAACAGTTTATTAGGAAAAATCAAAGCTGACTTTCAAACTGAATTTTTTGCATCATTACTCCCAGTCACACAATCCTTCAGAAATCCTTTTAACAATCTTATTTTCTACAAAAAAAAAAAAAACATTTATTGTTATTATTATTATTATTATTATTATTATTAATGTTGAAAAGAGCTGAGCATATTTTTTTTTCAGGTTTTTTAGGGGGATAAATTTGTTACATTTGTTACAGTTACATTTTATTTTTGTTACATTATATTATTTACATCAAGCTTTTTGAATGGTATAGGTAGTGTATATTGTTTATTGAAACTTCATAATATTTCACTTGATTATACATTTAGTAGTCAGGAATAATATTTTGGAAAAAGTCTTTGGAAAAAGTCTAAACTAGTAAAATGTTTACACGTTATGTGAAAACTAGTACAAGTATATAAATAAATAAAAAGAGACTTACTCATGTTTCTCTGCTGAATAAAGTGCTTCATTCTTTTTTTCTGAGAAAATCCAAATCTCAAACCTCAAACCACATCACATCTTTTTGGGGGGAATTATGTCTTATTCCTCTCATCGCGAAGCAAACAGTAAAATAAAAAAAAACTTGAAGAACAATCTCGCTGCGTTGTCTTCTGTTGTGTAGGCGTATTCAAAAGCCGCGCGCTTCAGTGAAACATTTGAGCGCGCTCGGCGCGGGGCGTGGTCGCATTAGAAGATAATGAAGGAGACGTGAACACGGACATCGCGTTGTTTTCATATGGATTACTTTATCACAGAATATTGTTTTTGCAGCACTTGTTTAGTTTAAAAGAAGACATGTCAGGCTTTCTATAGATATCTCTCTCATGTCTCTGTGTTGAGTATTCACTGAGTTACAGTTCATTTTAATGACGCATTTGTAAATGAAGATCAGCGCAGACAAAGGCTGCAGACAGCACTCCTTGTTTGTTATCTTTATTTTATAAATGCACAAAGTTTTTGTTGTTATTATGTCTGTATACAAAAAAAGTAGACCCTTTACAGATTCGATTGATGTATTGCTCTTATCTGTACGATCAAAACTGAAAGTGTAATTTAAGTTCTTTTCGGGGTTATCAAACAAAAATGCCTCAAAACGCGTATACGCGTTAATCGACTTCAGAGGGTTTAAGACTGAAGTTCACAAATGGTCACCATGAAATTTAACTGAACTCGAGCAATTCTGCAAAGAAGAGTGGACAAATATTAAAGTAGATGTAGAGATGTATCCTAACAAACTAAAAGCTGTAATTAAAGAGAAGAAAAAACACCCAAGGGGTTGATCCTTTTTACAAATTTGTGATTTTTTTATTTTTTTTTCCTCTGAGATGTTGGTTTTATATCTTACATCCACAATTATCTTGGATGTTATAAGTTGCAGTGAATAAACAAAACAAAAACTGTCAATCTTCATTTCAGGCTGCAAAGCAACAAAATGTGAATGTATTAAAATTATATATATATATATATATATATGTGTGTGTGTGTGTGTGTGTGTGTGTGTGTGTGTGTGTATACGGTCACCGTATTACATTCTGTATTACAGAAGCTTAGAAAAATATTTACAAAACATAATGACATAAATTCACGCCGGCAGAACTTTGACACTTCACAGATAGGATAGCGACTCTTTATGGCCATGATAAATCAGAAAAATGTGCAAAGATCAAAATGTAGAAGAAGATCAATTGCCAGTGCATTGAAAATCATAAGTTATGACTGAACACACAAATCATAAGTTATGACTGAAAATATATGCATAAATTAATTTGATCCTATTACCTATTAATAAATAAATAAATAAATAAATATAATATATACACACACAAACACACACACACACACACTGAACTGTGAAAGTTTTCTCAGATCAAAATAGTGATGTAAGTGACCCTGGGAAGGGTCAGCTAACCAAAACTGACCTTTGAAAGTTTTCACAGATCAGAATAACGATGTTAGTGACCCTGGGATGGGTCAGCTGACCCGTACTGAACTGTGAAAGTTTTCACAGATCAGAATAGTGATGTAAATGACCCTGGGAAGGGTCAGCTAACCAAAACTGACCTTTGAAAAGTTTTCACAGATTAGAATAGCAAAGTTAGTCACCCAGGGAACCGTTAGCTGACCCGAACTGAACTGTGAAAATTTTCTCAGATCAGAATAGTAGTGATGTTACTGACCCTGGGATGGGTCATCTGACCCGTACTGAACTGTGAAAGTTTTCACAGATCAGAATACCGATGTTAGTGACCCTGGGATGGGTCAGCTGACCCGTACTGAACTGTGAAAGTTTTCACAGATCAGAATACCGATGTCAGTGACCCAGGGAAGGGTCAGCTGACCTGTACTTAACTGTGAAAGACCCAACAAATCATAATACCAACTTTAGTGACCCAGGGAAGGGTCAGCTGACCTGTACTTAACTGTGAAAGTTTTCACAGATAAGAATAGCGGCTGTTTAGTGCCCCTGGGATGGGTCAGCTGACCCATACTTAACTGTGAAAGTTCACAGATCAGAATAGCGATGTTAAGCCGCGTTTCCACCGCTGGAACTTTACCCAGGAACTAGGGACTTTGGGCTGGTACTTGGTGTGTTTCCACCACAGGAACCAGGAACTAAATAAAGTTGCGGGTAAAAAAATGCCCCTCAGAAAGTCCCTGCTGGGGAGGTAGTACTTTTTCAAAGTTCCAGAACTTTTGGGGACGGGACTTGGGCGCTAAACATGCTGATTGGTTGAGTTCACACAGCATTGTGATTTCAACCACAATTTATTCGGATCATTTTCAAAATATTACTGTTATTGTGTCATGAAATGTAATTTTAAAAGTATTTTAGGCGAGAATGTAGTTGTTTAAAATTCAAATCTGCAGTTTATTTATAAAGACAGCGCCTATTTAAAAATGTGTTCCGCAGATTTCGGAGACGATCAGCTTCACGCGATCAGCGGGAGCTCAGTGATCATGTATCCCCGGAGAGCAGACCCACCTCGGCTAGTCCTTCTGATATGTGCCGCTGGCTCTGATGTCTCTTTAGTGGTTAAACATAAAATATCATTCGTTTTGGGTAAATCTGACAGGTAATCTTTGGTCTGTATTCAATTTATCTATATGTTTTTATATCGTTTCATTTTAATGGCTGTATATATAAACATTTCCCTGAACTAAGTACTTTTCTGCAGCTATTATTATGTTTAAATGAAACTGAAAGGAGGCAGTGGTATTTCATATCATATTTCGTTTTATTGTAAATATACAGGTGCTGGTCATATAATTAGAATATCATCAAAAAGTTGATTTATTTCACTAATTCCATTCAAAAAGTGAAACTTGTATATTATATTCATTCATTACACACAGACTGATATATTTCAAATGTTTATTTCTTTAATTTTGATGATTATAACTGACAACTAAGGAAAATCCCAAATTCAGTATCTCAGAAAATTAGAATATAACTTAAAGACCAATACAAAGAAAGGAATTTTAGAAATCTTGGCCAACTAAAAAGCATGAACATGAAAAGTATGAGCATGTACAGCACTCAATACTTAGTTGGGGCTCCTTTAGCCTGAATTACTGCAGCAATGCAGCGTGGCATGGAGTCGATCAGTCTGTGGCACTGCTCAGGTGTTATGAGAGCCCAGGTTGCTCTGATAGTGGCCTTCAGCTCTTCTGTTGGGTCTGGCATATCGCATCTTCCTCTTCACAATACCCCATAGATTTTCTATGCGGTTAAGGTCAGGCCAAGTTTGCTGGCCAATTAAGAACAGGGATACCATGGTCCTTGAACCAGGTACTTGGTAGCTTTGGCACTGTGTGCAGGTGCCAAGTCCTGTTGGAAAATTAAATCTGCATCTCCATAAAGTTGGTCAGCAGCAGGAAGCATGAAGTGCTCTAAAACATCCTGGTATAAGGCTGTGTTGACCTTGGACCTCAGAAAACACAGTGGACCAACACCAGCGGATGACATGGCACCGCAAACCATCACTGACTGTGGAAACTTTACACTGGACCTCAAGAAATGTGGATTGTGTGCCTCTCCTCTCTTCCTCCAGACTCTGGGACCCTGATATCCAAAGGAAATCCAAAATTTACTTTCATCAGAGAACATAACTTTGGACCACTCAGCAGCAGTCCAGTCCTTTTTGAAGCGAGACGCTTCTGACGCTGTCTGTTGTTCAAGAGTGGCTTGACACAAGGAATGCGACAGCTGAAACCCATGTCTTGCATACGTCTTTGTGTAGTGGTTCTTGAAGCACTGACTCCAGCTGCAATCCACTCTTTGTGAATCTCCCCCACATTTTTGAATGGGTTTTGTTTCACAATCCTCTCCAGGGTGCGGTTAACCCTATTGTTTGTACACTTTTTTCTATTACATCTTTTCCTTCCCTTCGCCTCTCTATTAATGTGCTTGGACACAGAGGTCTGTGAACAGCCAGCCTCTTTTGCAATGACCTTTTGTGTCAACGCCTTGGGCAAGGTGTCAAACGGTTGTCTTTTGGACAACTGTCAATTCAGCAGTCTTCCCCATGATTGTGTAGCCTACAGAACTAGACTGAGAGACCATTTAAAGGCTTTGCAGGTGTTTTGAGTTAATTAACTGAGTGTGGCACCAGGTGTCTTCAATATTGAACCTTTTCACAATATTCTAATTTTCTGAGATACTGAATTAGGGATTTTACTTAGTTGTCAGTTATAATCATCAAAATTAAAAGAAATAAACATTTGAAATATATCAGTCCTATGTGTAATGAATAAATATAATATACAAGTTTCAATTTTTGAATGGAATTAGTGAAATAAATTAACTTTTTGATGATATTCTAATTATATGACCAGCATCTGTACAGTGAGGCCAAGGCGAGCTGACTAATGTTATCAAGTACGCTGCTGTTTGCAGAATTACCGGATTTGCGTCGTCGCGGACATCACACTCCCGAGTCGAATGCGCAAAGTCCGAACTACCGAGGATGCAAGTCCAAAATTTGCGTACTTTGTATTGAGAAACTATTTGCCTAATCTTCACGGTACTTTAGACTGCGGTCTAAACAAAAAAATCAACAGTACAATTGTTCAAAGTAATTCCTGTGGAAAAACTGTCACACTTAAAATAGTTCCCTTTAAATTCATTGGAAACGCGGCATTAGTGACCCTGGGATGGGTCAGCTGACCCGTACTGACTACTGAGTTGTGAAAGTTTTCACAGATCAAAATAGTGATATTAGCTACCTTATATATATATATATATATATATATATATATATATATATATATATATATATATATATATATATAGATATATATATATATATAAGGTCATTTACCTAATGGATTGGAAACAGTTATTTATTGAAACAGCAACCGTATGACCATATTATACAAAAAAAACGGGGGGCAGAGCAAAGAGAAACACGGCCACGCGATAAAATGCTATTGTGAAAGTTTTCACGAAACAAGCTCGACCTAAAACAATGTTCTTTTATTCCAGCAGTCTGCGTGTTTATTGGTAATAGACGTTAAACATGAAGAATGCCTTTGTTTCACATTCCTTACTGGCGGACTTACCAAGGGGTTTACTGGCAAGAGCTTTGCTGTGAAAATATCCACAGATCAAACTGGTGAAGATGACACAGGTTTCATTCCTCTAAGTGTCCAACTTTTGGAGCTACGAAAAAAAAAAAATTATTTCGGACGGTGCCCCCCCCCCCCCCCCCCAAAAAAAAATTATTTTGGCCCAAAGGACAGCGTCACCTTAATTCACAAATCAGCGAGAATAATATTCGGTATTATTTGCATGTCTATGACAGTGCACTGCGTATTTATAGCCAAAAGAATTCTGAATATCAAACCGCAAACTATCTTTACTGCAAAACAGTGAATTAACGAGGGAAAAACTTTTTTCACGCAATAAATCGCAACTATTAATTTAGCATTACAAATAAAAAAACAAAATCTCACCTTCCTCACATTCTTTGTGTTTCTTGACACAAATTCATGTAAGGTCTCCAGGCGGCTGCATTGACTCAAAATGGTGATGACTTCTCTCAGTATTTCGCGGTCTCCGTGTATTGCCCCTCCCCCAACATACAGTATCACTTAAAGACATGAGTTAAATGAACTTTTACAAGCCAGACAAAACTCAGAAGTAGTCAAGACAAACATATTACTTTATGTTTACTTTTCAATAACGTATAAACTTAAGTTCAATATCCAAAACTTGACAAAATGACAAATTAAGTTAAAGAGGAAAAGTAAGTTCATATAACTTATTTGGGCTATGATGTTTTACAGTGCATTATTATCAAAGAACATTTTCACTGACTTCAGTCTAGCCAGAGTTCAAGCACAAAAACTCACATTTTAATCACTTTGAAATTAACCTCTTACATCGTTCGCACATCTGCATCATCTGCCTTAGAAGGGCGGGGCTTAACGCACCTGTCAATCATTGCGCTGAATCAGCAGAATGAGACGAACAACAGACATGGCAGGTGTTGTGCCCAATTCTGACCCCCTGCTAGATTATTACCCCCCTAGTATTGGGAGGTTTAGAAGTAGGTTTGGGGGAGGGGTTAGGATTAGGGGTGGGGTTAGGATTAGGCAATCAGGTAGCGATGCTCTGTAATCCGGTATAATATTGACGAACATTCCCCTCAGACACAACCCACTTATTCCAGGAGATATAACGTCGATTTGTATGGGTAAGTGTGCGTCTATGACTGATTGTGAGTACCCGTTTTAATCATAGCCAAACCCTCCTTGGTCATAGTATCATGTTTCATTGCTAATTCGATGTTATGCCGCTGTTGCGGAGTTAGTTTTATCTCACAGTATTAAGGCTAAGCTAGCGCATTCAGTGCATTCTCATGCTCTGTTCAGGGACGTCATTAGGCCTATTTTAGGGGGGCTGAAGCCACCCCAAAATGTTCCTAAGCCCCCCTAAAATGATAATAAGAACAACAAAAATAATTCGATTTATCAACAACCGTATCCTCGTTCATATTTAGACGCAACAAATGATATATATCCAGCTACAAAAAATAGCCGAAATGTCGGAAGTTGGACAGAAGTACAAAGAGTAGCTGTGCTATCAAGATGATGCACCTAATAAAACATTGTTTTTGTTGGGTAAATGTAAATCAGATGAGTGTATATAATATAAAATCGCAGAAAATGCAGAACATATACTGTTACATTGTAGAAAATATAGGGAAGAGAGGAATAGATTAAAGCAAAAGATAATTCAGATTGGAAGGAAATGGAACCTTGAAGGTGTTTTGGGAACAACAGGAGAAGGGGTTAAAAAAAAATGCAGGATGCTGTCGTGGAATATTTGAAGGATACAGGGATGTATTATAGGATTTAGATAGAATATTTTTAAATGTAATTTTTTTTTTTAATGTAAAGTAGATTCATATCCATGATGCATACTCCGATGCAGTAGGTGGCGGTATGCACCTGATAAGCCATGGTTGCAATCCGCCATAAAACTAAGAAGAAGAGGATGATGATGATGCACCCCTGGATGCACCGCACCGTCTCGTTGCATTGGTGTGAACTGGCAGCTTTCAGCGCGTTGCAGACCGGAGCGCTGCAAGTAACTGGAGGATTCCTCTCGTCTCGTCGTAACTCTAGTTTGGTCTGAACTCGCTATGCACCCTCCCGCCCACACACCGACCGATACACACGCTAATGGTGAAAGGAAGATTGATAAGTGTCGTGATACAGAGTGAAACTGTACGTTGTTTTTAATTACCTGATTACCTTCTTGAGGTAAAGGAAAGGGGATATTTTGGTTGGTCATCAATAACCCTGCTGAAAAAAACAATAGAAACCATTACAGAATTTATAGTGATTTTAATGGTTATAATGGGAATGCTGTTGGTTTTAATGGACACTGTAATGGTCCCTGTGGGTCTCTATTGGTAATTTGCTTCTTCTATTGGTGGCGTGTATTGTCTATTAGATACCATTAAGGACCAACAGAACACCTTTGGAAGCTTACGGTGGTATCTACTGGACACCAGTAGAAACCATTATGACTCCAATAAATTAAGTGGTTTCTTTGGAAAACTGTAATGGTCCTTAGTGGGTAGGCTAGACTGCTGACTACAAAAAAAATGTAAAAAAAATAAATGAACACACAAACAATAGAAACCATTACAGAATTTGTAATGGTTTTAATGGTTCTAATTGGAATTCTGTTGGTTTTAATGGACATTGTAATGGTCCCTATAGGTCTCTATTTATAATTTGCTTTCTTTTATTTGTGGCATGTATTGTCTATTGGATACCGTTAAGGACCAATAGAACACCTTTGGAAACTTATGCTGGTACCCACCCAGCACCAGACGTCATTCGGACATCGTTTTTTTTTTTTTTTTGCTAAATCTCGGCCCGTCATGGCCTTCTTTTAGATCAAAAATTGACGTTGAAAGTTGTTTTTTTGCTTGTTTCGTCGGATTTGGTCCAACTTTTGCCCTAAACTCAGCAATGGTCTTTGTTTTGTCTTTATGATTTGGTTCCAATATAGCCCCAAAATCTATGTTTAATATTAGGTTTTGTTTGGTCCATCTGATTTGGTCCAAATTTAGGCCAAAATAAATGTTGAAAATAACAGTGAAATTCTGCGTGACTTCTACGTGCTGTAATGGGCGCGCGCGCTGAACTGGAGCGGAGGACGTCACCATGGAAACGAGGCGGCAGCCCAACCGTCAAGCAGCTGAACGCTGACTCTCAATGTGGTTTTCACTATTGTTTTTTAGGTAAGTTTTCGTCTATATAATTACACAAATAGTACATTAAAGTGTTTCTGACACTTTATTTCATGTAAATGATACGCTTCCGTTTAATATTTACTTTATAGAAATGGTTTAGTGTCGTCAGAAAAAGTCCGTTAGCATCTACACTGTAAGGCTAACTACAAGAGGTAACGATAAACTTGAGCTCTTATTTATTAAGTTTGGGCTTTATATGTCATCTTATGTGTGGATGAGCGCTCTCTCGCTCTCGCTCTCTCTCTCTCTCTCTCTCTCTCTCTCTCTCTCTCTCTCTCTCTATATATATATCTCAACGGATGAATGGAAGTAAGCTAATTAATTTAACCTAAAAGTATGCACTGTACAGTTAACGTTACATCACTTACAATGGGCTGAAAACTTCAGGTTTTGATCTTTCATAGTAACGTTAAACACATAAATACCACTTGTTCTGTTATTTCAGAAGTGCCAGAAAAGAAAAAAAAACCTCTATGACACAGGAGATGTTCCTGATTTTAAAATTTCTGAAGGGAGATAATGAAAACACAGACACACACACACACACACACACATATATATATATATATATATATATATATATATAAACTAAAATGTGTGTGTGTGTGTGTGTGTGTGTCTGTGTTTGTTTGCTTGTTAGTTATTTTGATGTCCACGCTGTAGGAGCATTACTAAATTAGTAAAACTAAAATGTTTCCGTCTTTTTTTTTTGTATATATTCTGTCAATTATTATTTTTCTTTTCTGCATTTCACCTCTGCTATAGTTTATTTATAATAAACATGTCATTGTATAATGAATATTGTTGTCTCTGTGACAGTATGCTTATGTTCCCAGGTTCTTCCATGCTGATGGCTGTGCTCTAGAGTCATATCTCCTGTCGAAGAACATTTTTTAGACATTATGAACCATGAAAAGTAAGTAATTCCTCAAACATACCACTACCATTCAAAAATGTAAGGGTCAGATTTGTAAAAATAAATATTTTATGCTCACCACTGCTGCATTTATTTGATTAAAATACAGTAAAATAGTAATATTGTGAAATTACCATTTTATAACTATTTTCTATTTCAGTATGTTTTAAAAAGTGATCAAAGCTGAATTTTCAGCATCATTACTCCAGTCTCCAGTGTCACATAATCCTTCAAATATTAGTCAATTCTTATAAAGTGCAAGAAGCTCTTACAAATATTAATGTAAATAGTATTTTTTTTCCTTTGGTGATTTGTATTGTATACCCAGAATGCAATGCACAATGAAGTAGATTCCCATTCTCTAACTCCAAGCTACACACTCTCACACCGTGTCTACACTGGACGCACCAAAGTGACTGTTGAAAAATCATTTGAACTTTGTCAGTACATCATAAATAGAAAGAGGCATCAGTTTACCGTCTGTGATTTGTTGTGTCGTGCCGTGCCACATCCAGTGTAGAGAGCATTACTGATTAAAATAGGCTCTGTTGTATTTTGTTGTGCCGTCCAGTGTAGACACAGTGTTAGAACTCTTATTAAATATCATTACATATGACGCATGTATGATGCCATTCATCACTGATAGATCTTTTTCTATTTCATCGATAAACCACAAGGTAACTGTAACATATTTAAACAATATTAATAAGAATAAATAAAAATGCATCTGTGACTTACTGTAATATTGCTTCTTATTTTTCAGTGGGTTGAAAGTTCTTATTAAACACATAGCTTTATTCTCATCTCTGTGCATTTTCAGACGTTGTGCATATTTCTGAATCAAATCTTTTTTAACTTTTTAACATCATAATATTGGTTGTCTTCTCTTTTGTCAGAGTTTAGCTCCAACCCCAGTTAAGCAGCTGATCAAGGATCACCAGAAACTCTGCAGAACATTGGTCCTCCAGCCCAGGACTGGACACCAGTGTTGTAAGTCATCAATCTAGAAGTTATCCTGCCTCTTTGAAGTGTCATGTTCAGAATATATTACAGGAGATCTCTCATTGTCTCTTAAGGTCCACTCACATTCAGAGTTTTGCTCCAACCTGCATTGCACCTGAACACATTAATCAAGGTCTTCAGTTTTACTTACTATTAGTGTTGTCACGGTACCAAAATTTCAGTATTCGGTACCAATACCAGTGAAAATCCATTGTACTCGGTACCAATTTCAGTACCAAAGCAAAACACAAAAACATACTAATTAATTTTTTATTATTATTATTATTATTATTAGCTGCACTTATACTAACAATTAACACTTATACTAACAATTAACTAACAAAACAGCGTTCATTTCAATCCGACATTCAAATGTTTATCAGGATATATATACACAATTATATATATCCTGATAAACATACACAGAATGACAGTCAATCACTGATCTTTATTGAACTGCTTTTATAGTTTTAATAATTACTTTATTTGTAATGAACACAATAAAGGGATTTTACAATGGATTATTTGTTTTTTTTACTTGAATGCTTTTGTTCAGATGTAAAATAAAAATTGAATTATTATTAAGAAAAGAACTGCAGGAAAAGATGCAATGTTGCTCTGTGATTTTGCTTTGGAACCTTTAGAAAACTTTAACCTGATTTTTCTCAAAATTGACTTTGCCAACTCTTTCAACTTCAAACTGGTGTAGCTCAGTAATTTTTTGTCAGATTTCAACAAATTATACATCATTTTGAAGGACTATTAATGAGAATAATAATAATAATAAAAAAAAACGCATTTTTGCTCATTGTGAATTATTTTGCCAGCACAGGTCACACATGCTACTTAATTTCCACTTGAGAGTGGTCAGATTTAAAGTCTGAGATTAGTCCATCAGTTCTTGAATTTCAATTTGTATATATATGTGTGTGTGTGTGTGTGTGTTTGAAACAAGAGTGTCTGTCTCAGAAGCTGAAGAAAAGAGGCCACACCTCAGAGGAAATAAGCGCCACCTAAGTGTACAGAAATAAGATCAGTGACAAACCAGATAAAACTTCTCAGTGGTAAGTATTTACATATCCATATCCGAATGTAATTACTACAACCTCTTATATGATTTGAAGTAAATAGAGACTATGTACCATAAAAAAGTAGACAATGTAATTATTCAAGACTATTTGTGACCCTGGACCACAAAACCAGTTATAAGGGTAATTTTTTAAAAATGTAGATTTTTATATCAATAATATTAAGAATTAATTTTCCATTGATGTATGGTTTGTTAGGAGGACAATATTTGTCTGAGATACAACTATTTGAAAATCTGGAATCTGAGGGTGCAAAAAAATCTAAATATTGCGAAAAAATATTTGAAGTCCAAAGCAAAGCATTTTTTTAATCAAAAATTAAGTTTTGATACATTTATGGTAGGAAATTTACAAAATATATTCATGGAACATGATCTTTACTTAAAATCCTAATGATTTTTGGCATGAAAGAAAAATCGATAATTTTGTCCCATACAATGTTTTGTTGCCTATTGCTATAAATAAACCCCAGCGACTTAAAACTGCTTTTGTGCTCCAGGGACACATTTATTCACTCACTCATAACAACAAACAAACACTGAACTACACCTAAACCATTGAGATATTCAACACAGCAGACAATAATTAATGACAATATGCATCTATTAAAGCAGCGTATAAGATAAAATAAAAATTATCTGCTTTAAAAAATGTGTCCATGGACAAAAGTTCATATCTGTCAAGAATTTGAATCTGCTCAAAGTGCCCCAAAGTGTTGGACGAATTTAAACATGATGATGTTTTGTCAACAACTAAGTTTTTGCAACTTTTTTGAGATTGCCATATAAATATATGTATGGATAATCTCACATACTGGTAATGTGGTTTAAGTGGTACATTGTCCTAACAAATTTTCCTTCTCTTTTGCAGGTCTAAGACAGCTACAATGAAGCCACAAATGCAGTTCATAGTTCCTGTATTTCTATAATGCATTAATGAATAACAGTAATTAAAAAAAAATTTAATGTCAAGGTTTTGTGTTAATTCCAGCTATGTTGAGTATTCTGTGAATAATTTAGATTTTAGGTGCATATTCTTAATTCTTTGCAAAACAACCAGAACTGTTTGCTATTGAAAGGTTGGTATGTAGTTTAAATAAAATAAAAATGATATTCTTGACAAAACCTGTGTATAGTTGTATTAATAATTTAAATTATTTAATTAATCAATGGCCTAATTACCAGTTATCAGGTAAACATTAAAATCAGAACCAATACAAAACTGCAACGGAAACCAATAAATATGTGCAAATAAAGACCAATAGAATCTTGTAATGGAACCATCAGAACCAATACAAAACTGTGATGGAAACCATTAAATATGTGCAAATAAAGACCAATACAAACTTGTAATGGAAACACCAGAACCATTACAAAACTGTGATGGAAACCATTAAATATGTGCAAATAAAGACCAATACAAACTTTGTAATGGAACCATCAGAAACATTACAAAACTGTGATGGAAACCATTATGTGCAAATCGTGACCAATACAAATTTGTAATGGAAACCTATACAAACCAATAAATCCTAATGGAATATGCCCAAAACACACTACGTAATGGAAACCATTTGGTAATGGTTTTAATGGTTAATTGCTGATGGGTTTGTAGCAGTGAGTATCTTTATTAAAGTTACAAAAGCTTATCAATAAAAAACATACAAAACAACTGTAGTCTAGCTAGAGTGAACAAGCAAAATACAAGAAATGGTTAACTTAGCAAGCTAATCACAACTCTTTATTCTTTGACAATAATATAACCTCTGTAATGGGCATATTCTAAAACAATATCAATCCCCATAGAATGTTGTTGTCACTGAAAACTAAATGTCAGGGTGTTAATGCTATTACCGTTGTATCCTTCAAGCAGATGAGATGGATATTCGAAGATATTTTAGCAGAGAGAAAGAAGCAGCCGCAGGCTTGTATGTGAGTCAATCCTAGTGACGTTCCTGTTTACCATTATAATATCTCAGTTTGTATTGTCACCCAACTGCATATGTTTATTTATGTGAGTTTGCTGCTATACTGAACCTTATTCAGTTCTGTCAGTGTATATATATATATATATATATATATATATATATATATATATATATATATATATATATATATATATATATATATATATATATATTATTCTTAAGCATATTGAGAGATTGTATAATTTGATATAATTGTGATTTGATACACTGATTATTTCTTTATCTCTGTTTATTGTAGAACCATAAACACGCATACCCAATAAACCTCTGCAGTATTCATTAAACCCCTTCGAATCTGACTCTTAATCCACTCCTGTGTCCTGATTGACACACGGAGAGGAAGGCTAGAGACATTTGAACCTCTTTAGAACTACAATCCTGATTTATCTACTTACAGGGGTCATATGATGCTGCTAAAAAGAACATTATTTTGTGTATTGGGTGTAATGAAATGTTTATGTGGTTTAAGGTAAAAAAAAAACCACACACATTATTTTCCACAAACTACATACTGTACATTATAGTTTCTCCTCCATGCCCCGCCTTCTGAAACGTGTCAATTTTCACAAGGCTCATCTCTCTGAAAAGAGAGGTGTGCTGTGATTGGCCAGCTACCCAGCGCATTGTGATTGCCCGAATACCTCAAGCGTGAGACAGAAATGTTATGCCTCTTAACATATTGTGATGCCTTGTCCGGCCCGGTACGACTAAACATAAAACCCACTATAAACGTGATATAAACATGATTTCTAGTCATGTCTTCTTTTGGAAGGCAAAAACAGTTTCGCTTGAGGGCGGCTTGAGAACGGTGCGGAAGGCGGATTCTGCAAAGGAGCGTACCTTGTGTTTGCAGCAACCTCATGTTACTAACTATCCCTGGGCTGGATTTGGCGATCCACAGTGTAAAGTTGATGTATTTCCTCAGCGACCAGCACGGATCAGCTCCAGGCATGACGAAGTGGATATCGTCATCTTTTGGAAGGCCAAACAAAGTTGTTTCGCTTTGACAATGAAACACACACCGTCTATACAACATGGCGGTGGCAACAACAATACTACAACGAGAATAAAAGGTACGCCTTCTTTCTTTGCGTGAACATCTGGGTGGCGTTATGCAAATCTTCCCAAATAGTGACGTAGAGATGTTGTGGCGTGTTAGAACGAGCCGTTTCAGGGAGGCGTGGACAAGTCTGAACTTTTACAAAGAATATCTCTTTGGATTTGAGACTTCAGTCTTTGCAACTTCACAGATCTTCTTTATTCAATAAGAGCTTGTAACACTCCAAAGAGAAAGGAAAATTTTAAATCGTATCATATGACCCCTTTAACAGTCAAAAAGCCTCTGATTGTTCATTGCATTCATAAGCTCAACAGAATCGTGTGTGATTGGTTATAACAGCTGTTACTTCTTGCCCAATTTGTTAATGAAAACAAGGGTATAATCAAAGGAAAATCTGGAATTGGGATAGCCTCCAAAACCAAAAAAGATGCGTTTGAAAACATATGTGTGCTAATAAATGCAGCATGTTTGTAAAATGCTCATATTCTGAGGCAGATTGCCTGCAACAGCCATTTTAGGATAGTTTGTGGCTTGGTCTTATAGTGACTTAGGAGTCTTAGGAGTTTCACAGACTTAGACTTAGCGCTAAAACACTTTGTGAAATACTCTTAGAGCAAATTTTTTTTTCAAAATTTAGGACCGACACACCCATTATTTTTAAGATTTTCTCCTAAATCGGCAAGTTATGAGTTACTTTTATTCTTAAGATGTTTTGTGAATACGGGCCCAGGACGATTTCAGTCAGATTCAGCTTTATGTGTCTGCATCAAGTCAGTAACTAGCTTGAATCTGGAGTAGTGTTTTAATTAAAGTGTTCATCGTTTAGTTTAAATGTGCACTGTAAAAAAATGCAACTACTCATTTTCCAGTTTATGAAACCTTTTGAGTCTCAAATACTAAAAAATGCTATTTTCTTGAAACTACATAAAAATCCTTCTCAGTCCAACAAAATTACCCCAGATGTTGCTCCAACTCAGTAGGGGTAGCTGCAGCTTGGAGCAATGGGCATGCCAAAAGGTTTCTCATTGGTAAAAGGAGTTTTACTGTTTTGGCCAATCAGCGGTAAACATACGTGTACGTAATTTCCTTAAGACAAGAGAAGGTGGCGGAGGTAAAACGTGGTGTAACTCATCATATGTTTATCTATGCTTTATGTGCCACAAATATGTATATTACGGTAGCTTGTAACAATACGATCATAATTTATTTTCTTTTTCGTTATATCTTGCAGCTTTAGTAATTACAGTAGTTTATTCTTGTTGACAGACACGTTACAGTGAGACAAAACAATGACTACATATGGATAGAAGGCGAAGCCTTCAGAGTTGGTCGTTTGTATCGGTGTCCTTTTTGTGCAATACTGTACAGAATACATCTTGTAAATATAATATGTAAGGTCCACGCACTCTGTCCAAGGAAGGTATCCGGTGCTGGCTGAAGGTTTCTTGCATGTTCGCTCTTTTCAGCACGCAAAGTTATTCAGTTTAGGTTAAACTCAAATCTGACTCCATTTTATTATCTAATCTGACTCCATTTTAGTATGACCTCGAATTTAGGTTGAAAGGCAAATTGGTTGATTTAATACTGTTATTATTCTGACATTTGATTATTCTAGTTGACTTTACTTTATATTTACTCGTTCATTAGGAATCTATGTCGCTCAGGGTGTATCATTCCGGCTGATGTACATGTACCCCATGATCACAAACTCTCCAGTCTGATCATTAGTCAGAGGTTATGATACAATGAAATGTATACAATTTGTTACAATTTAAAATAACTGTTTTCTATTTAAATATATATTGAGAGAAGTAATTTATTCCTTTGATGGTAAAGCTGGATTTTCAGCATCATTACTCCAGTCTTCAGTGTCACATGATCCTTCAGAAATCATTCTAATATTCTGATTTGCTTCTGAAGAAACATTTCTGATTATCATCAATGTTGGAAAACAGTTGTGCTGCTTCATTTTTTTCAGGATTCTTTGATGAATAAAGTAAATTAAAACAGTACAGTGTTTATTTAAAACAAATGTTTGTTCTAACATTTGATAATTGATAAGACATTGATAATAATCAAAAATGTTTCTTGAGCAGCAAATCAGTATGATTTCTGAAGGATCATGTGACACTGAAGACTGGAGTAATAAAAATTAGCTTAGATCACAGAAATAAATTACATTTCACAATATATTCACATAGAAAACTGTTGTGTTAAATTGTAATAATATTTCACAATATTACTGTTTTTACTTCTCTCAAAGACGTAAAAAATCTTACTGACCCCAAACCTTTAACGGTAGTGTAAATTACAAATATGTTGTTCCACCTACTTAAATGGTAAAGAGACTGCCTGTTCTACAAATAATACATTTACTAAGGGATCACATGAAACACCTCATCAATAAATTGATTTTTGAGAGCATTAGTGGCAGTGTGTCGATTTTTGTTTATTGATTGGTGAAGTGTATCATGTGTCTGAGCACCTGCCTAAAGTTTTTGGATGTGCTTTTATTAAACCTACAACTTATCAATAAAACAGATATACAGTACAGACCAAAAGTTTGGAAACATTACTATTTTTAATGTTTTTGAAAGAAGTTTCTTCTGCTCATCAAGCCTGCATTTATTTGATCAAAAATACAGAAAAAAAATTAATATTGTGATATATTATTACAATTTAAAATAATTGTTTTTAAATTTATTATACTTTAAATGATCATTTATTTCTGTCATGCAAAGCTGAATTTTTAGGATAATTATCACATGATCCTTTAGAAATCATTCTAATATGATGATTCATTATCAAAGTTGGGAAACAGTTCTGCTGCTTAATATTTTTTCAGGACATGTGATACTTTCTTAGGATACTTTGATGAATAAAAAGTAAAAAAAAAAAGAAGCTATGTTTTTAAAATATAAACATTTTGTAATAACAATATACACTACTGGTCAGTAATTTGGGGTAAGTATTTTTTTTCTTTCTTTTTTTAAATAAAATCAATACTTTTATTCAGCAAGGATGTGTTAAATTGATAAAAAGTCATAGTAAAGAAAATATATTATTAGAATATATATTATTAGAATTTATTTTTTTTAATAAATGCAGTTCTTTTAAACCTTTTATTCATCAAATATATTAGACAGCAGAACTGTTTCCAACACTCATAATAAATCAGAATATTAGAATGATTTCTAAATGATCATGTGATAGACTGGATGTTACATGTTACACTGAAGGCTGGAGTAATGATGCTGAATATTCACAGCATCACAGGAATAAATTATTTTTTTTAAAAAGTATATTCAAATAGAAAACTATTATTTTAAGTTGTAATAATATTTCACAATATTACAGTTTTTTTCTGTATTTTTGATCAAATAAATGCAGGCTTGATGAGCAGAAGAAACTTCTTTCAAAAACATTAAAAATAGTAATGTTTCCAAACTTTTGGTCTGTACTGTATATAGCAAAATAAGCACAAATGGGGGCAGCAGCAGCTATGGTGCTTGGACTGTAGTGAGGTCACACAATTCTAATACCAAAGATTTATCAAAGTCCACTAAAGGAAGTAGAACTTTTTTGTATTTTACTTTGAAATAGCCTTCCTAATAATATTTGGGGCTCAGACACGCTCTTTTAGTTTAAATTAGATTAAAATACATATTTTAGTATTCACACAATACATCTAATAACCATGCACTCCAGTTATATGTGATGAAATAATCTTTTGTCTGAAATAATATGAACAGCAGCAGCTATTTTAAACTTTCTTCTTTTGATTTCCTGTTTCTATCTCAGGATGCCCATCCCAAGGTTCCTAAAGATTACACCAGCTCCAGACTGAATCCAAACTAACTTGTGAAGACTTCAGATGACCCCAGTGCTCACAAAGACTACAGACGACGGCAACTGTACATGGACACACAAAACATTGGACACACAAATCTCTGAGTTATGTATAAGGGTAAATTTGATGATTTTCAACCTGCTTTATTGTAACGTCTCTTATATCAATAAATCAAAAATATTTAAACTAACAATATATACTCTCTCTGAGTTGTGTACCTACATGTCCCCTTTTATTTGTAAGCAGCACTCCGCAGGATCATGCAAAATTAAATTACGAGTTTTGACAAAATGACACCATGCAGGATCTAAATGAAAAAATGCTGGTTTGCATAAGTTTTGCTGGCAAATAAACGGTATCTTGGAAAAAGAAAAAAAATTGTTCTTTTACGTTACCAACATTGTAACAATACAAAATGGATTAAACATTTCTTAACTTACCCTTTAAAAATGAAGGATAATGTTAACTGAACACAAAACTAGAGACTTGTTTAGTAAGATTTTATCAGAAAATATTTTAGAATTTTACGCAGCTTCACATGGTGGCTTGGCCAGGGTTTGGTAAACCTCTGCCATCTGTCTCGCTCTCTCTCCCTCTCTCCCCCTTCTTCTCTCTCTCGACCTATCCCTCTACCCGTCCACCCAGCCCTCCAGGGGGGGCGGGACTGACTGCTGCTGGGTCGGACGCCGATCCTGTTTCTCTTCTCTTTCCACGCCAATCGTTTACCCCACTCTCTGCCACTAGAGTGGGCAGGGAGGTCGGGGCTGGCCTGTTGGCGTTGCGGGGACCCAGAGCATTTCATGGATAGGTGTCCAGTAATGGAGGTGAGGATGATGATTCAGGTCCTGGATGTCCCACAGGCCGCACCCGGTCAAGCTGGCTGGTACCAAATACCTGTGAGTATCAAGGGGGGTACCTATCAGGCCTTGGTAGATTCAGGATGTAACCAAACCTCGATCCACCAAAGGCTGATTTAACCTGAGACATTGGATACAATCCACTTGGTTAGGGTGTGGTGTGTGCACGGGGATGTGGTGGAATATCCCGTAGTGTCTGTCATTATCCAATTCCAGGGACAAAAACATAGTGTTGAGGTGGCAGTTAATCCGCACCCTCCGGCATCCAATAATTTTGGGAACGAATTGGCCAGCGTTTACTGAATTATTGGGTTGTTTGTGCATGGATGCCTCTTGGGGGGAAAATGCACCGGAAGGGGGGCGCGCGAGTGCAGGTGGGAGAGACTAAACGGGGACCAATGAGTTCTGCTTCAGGGGAACAGAGCGAAATCGAGAGACTCATTCACTCAGAGCGCGATGACTTTCCCCTGGAGCAGTCTCAGGATGAGACATTAAAACATGATTTTGAACAGGTCCGTACCATCGACGGTCAGCCTCTCCAGCCTGCCTGCATGCTTACCTATCCGTATTTTGCTATTATAAAGGATCGGTTTTATCGAGTGACCCAAGACTCTCAGACAAAAGAAGATACAACCCAGTTATTAGTTCCAAGGAGCCACAGGGAAATGCTTTTCCAAGCGGCTCATTCTAATCCAATGGCGGGGCACTTAGGACAGGCAACGACACTAAATCCTCCCATTAATGCAGGTCCCCTTCGAGAGAATTGGTATGGACCTCATTGGGCCATTAGAGCGATCAGCAAGGGGACATCGTTTTGCATTAGTCATAGTGGATTATGCAACACAACACCCCGAAGCATCTCCGCTAAGAGTGTTGCTGACACGCTGTTTCGTTTAATCTCTCGAGTGGGGATTCCGAAGGAAATCCTCACTGATCAAGGCACAGCGTTTATGTCACGTACTTTACGCGAACTTTACAAATTATTGGGCATTAAATCGATTCGTACCAGCGTCTATCACCCACAGACCGACAGCCTGGTCGAACGTTTTAATCGCACGCTTAAGTCCATGATTCGTAAATTCGTCCAGGTAGACGCCAAGAATTGGGATAAATGGTTAGAACCCCTGTTGTTCGCTGTGCGAGAGGTCCCGCAAGCCTCCACAGGGTTTTCCCCCTTCCAGCTTCTCTATGGATGCCAGCCCCGTGGGGTGTTGGACGTCCTAAGGGAAACTTTGGAGGACGGACCATCTTAAAGTAAAAACGAAATTCAGTGTGTACTGGACTTGAGAACAAAACTCCACACTTTGGGGCAGCTATCGATGGAGAATTTGTTGCAAGCCCAGGACAGACAGAGAGCCGGCTATATAACAGGGGGACTAAGTTGCGCAAATTTTCACCGGGAGTTAATGTGCTTGTATTACTCCCAACCTCAAGTTCTAAATTACTTGCAAAGTGGCAGGGACCGTTTGAGGTCATACGGCAAGTTGGGTAGCTCGATTAGGAGGTAGTACAGTCTGATAGGAGCGGAGCATGTCAAATTTAACACCTCAATCTCCTTAAAAAAGAATGAGGCAGAATCAGTGATGCTGGCGATGGTGATTAGTGGAGAGGAGGATCTTGGGCCAGAGACGAATGTCAAAACACAATCTCTCACTCTGGCCCCAGGTGGAGATCACCTCTCGCCCTCCCAGCTCACTGATTTAGCTAAGTTGCAAGCCGAGTTTGCAGATGTGTTTTCGCCCCTACCTGGCCGTACTAACCTTATTCAGCACCACATCAAGACAGAGCTGGGTGTGGTGGTTCGCAGCCGGCCGTATCGCTTACCTGAACACAAGAAAAAAGTAGTTCAGGCCAAATTAGGCGCGATGCTTGAAATGGGAGTGAAAGAAGAATCCAACAGTAACTGGGTGAGCCCAATAGTTTTAGTTCAGAAAACGGACGGCTCAGTTAGTTTCTGTGTGGATTATCACAAGGTGAATGCTGTGTTGAAGTTCAACGCGTATCCAATGCCATGGGTTGACGAACTGCTTGATCGGCTCAGTACGGCTCGTTTTTTTTCAACACTGGACTTAACAAAGGGATATAGGCAGATCCCCTTGTCTCCATTTGTCCAAAGAAAAGACAGCATTCACAACAGCGTTCAGAATACACCAATTTGTTACCCTTCCGTTCGGGCTGTTCGGGGCACCGGCCACCTTCCAGCATCTCATGGATAAGATTCTACGGCCCCATGCTGCATATGCTGCTGCCTATTTAGATGATATCATTATATTTAGTAATGATTGGCAGCGGCATATGCAGCATCTGAGGGCTGGCTTGAGATCGCTGAGGGGGGCCGGACTCACGGCCAACCCGAAGAAGTGTGTGATTGGGCGTGTGGAAGTAAGGTATCTGGGCTTCCACTTGGGGCATGGACAGGTGCCTCCCCAAATTGACAAGAAAGCAGCCATGTGAACTGTCCGCGCCCCAAGACCAAAAAGGAGGTGAGACAGTTCCTGGGGCTGGCGGGATATTACAGAAGGTTTGTACCTAATTATTCGGACCTCACCAGCACTTTGACTGATCTTACTAAAAAGGATGCGCCAGATATGGTCCAGTGGACGGAGCCGTGTCAGCAGGGTTTTACCCAGGTGAAGGCTGCTCTATGTGGCGGGCCGTTGTTACACTCTCCTGATTTTTTCTCTCCCTTTTGTGTTGCAGACAGACACCTCGGACAAGGGGTTGGGTGCAGTCCTGTCCCAGGAGATAGATGAGGAGGAACGGCCGGTGCTGTACATTAGTCGTAAGCTCTCTAA
This sequence comes from Cyprinus carpio, assembly GCF_018340385.1. NCBI lineage: Eukaryota > Metazoa > Chordata > Actinopteri > Cypriniformes > Cyprinidae > Cyprinus > Cyprinus carpio. Next base: position 656,349 of record NW_024879248.1, on the reverse strand, counting down.
GAGAGAGACTAAGTACAGCACCATTGAAAAAGAGTGTCTTGCCATCAGGTGGGCCGTCCTCACCCTCTGCTATTATCTCCTGGGACGGGAATTCACTCTGTGTTCGGACCACGCCCCTCTGCATTGGCTCCACCGTATGAAGGATACCAACACGCGGATCACTCGTTGGTATGTAGCTTTACAGCCTTTTAAGTTCAAGGTGATCCACAGGCCGGGTGTTCAGATGGCTGTGGTCGATTTCCTCTCCAGAAATGGGGCTGGGGGGGGGGCGCAGGCCGGATGGCTCCCTGGCCTGAGTCAGGCGGTGGGGGTATGTGGCAAGGGGGGCGTGGTTCAGCAAAGTCTGCAGCGGGAGAGAGAGTCGGGAGATGTGGAGAATTGGAGAATTAGTCTTTATTAGTCAGGTTTTGTCATCACAACTAAACCACTCTATTCCCAGGGTAAGCTAGAACTGAAAACTGAAATAAAATGTGTATCTTATGCGTGTGTGTGTGTGTACATGTATACACTATACTTAAAAGATTTTAAAAAAATTGAGAGTGCATTGTAATACGAGACAAACAGATTCGGAATTCGGAACCCCGTACTAGCACACTACTTTTAATATTTTTACCATAATATATGGCAGAAATAGTAAAAGTAGTATGAAGTACGAAATTCAGGAAGACTCTTCACTGAAAATGGACAACTGGTTTTCGGAGATCAAAAGATTGCTTTAGGTTTATCTCGGAAGTTTATTATGCTAGCTTGATATTTTCGTAAATAAACTTGTAAAACAAACTGCTGATTAGCAGCAGAGAAAACTGACTGAATTTGGTTCCTGTATTTTTATTTTATGTATTATGTATGAGTTCAATTGAGTAATTGAAGTAGATGAAGTAGATGTTGGCAGAAAGTGTGGTAACACTGTTTCCTTCTCTGAAGATCAAGAAGGGAGAAGAGAATGAAGGATTTGTAAGTTTAACAAAGCCCACTTTGAATAAATACAAATTGGAATAGTAAGTGTGGTATGTTAATTAGTTAACAGGTTACAAATCAATTGAAAATTTAGTGACTGTAATTGGTTTTATTTAAAATTTTTAAATTACAGTTACAATAACACCAAAAGTATATCCACTCTACTGGTTTGCTCGTCACACTTCATGGGTTCTTGTAAAAGTTACAATTGTTATCCTCCCCCTTTCATCCAGGAACATTTCTATGACCCAGTCTCCAGCAGTGGATTTATTGAGATAAGACTTCGAAATCTACGGAGGAAACATCATGATGATCAGCGTCGCTACCAGCGCAAACATAGTTGAATAAGTGATTCCTCTGGAGTGTCCACACTTTGGAAATAACTGCTGAAGGGGAGGAGGAGTCAAAAGGATGATCAAAAGGATGAAACCATCTCCAGAAAACCTCAAAACCATCAAATTGGGCATGGAGAAAACATACAGTAATCACAGGTTATGGGTTGCAAACAAGTCCCCAACAGTGAAAGAGATTTTTAAACAATATCCTCGATTTGTAGACATGCCATACTTGGTAAGGAATTGTGTTTTGAATGGCTTTTCCTCATAGCTTAATTTTTCACTCATCATTATGTCTTATGAATTTGGTTCAGCAGCTACGAGTTATCAAATTATTTTCTATAGTCCAACAGATTCTTTAGTAATCACACAACCCAAATGTGTGTATTCCACTGATCTATAATATAGAACATTATAGTATAATTATAACATATAGTCATATATAGACCAGTGGTTTATTTGCATCTCAGTGGGTTAGAAAATGATCATCATTAGTGTGTATTGGTAAACTGCTCTGCTTCTGTTTATCTGTGGTGCAGTGAATTGAGAACAAGAATGAATTGGTGCAAAGATAATGAGGATTTTTTTTTTTTTTTTTTTTTTAATGGTAATATCTCATTTTAAATTCCATTTAATTATTAGTCTTATTTCAACAGGGTCAGCTAAGTTATTTCAATTGGATAATGAAAAGGTATGAATAGACTTGTCAGCAAAGGGACATGGCTGGTAGATGTTAAGTCCACATTAATTCAAAATGTTTTTTATTACTTTGTTAGCGCACAATACTAGTCTTATGCTGAAAAAATCATCTATGCAATTTATATATATATAAATATATATATATATGTGTTTGTCTTTGTAATCTTTAGTCATAATCTGGAATTTTGCTTTCCCTCTGAAATGCTGTTCCTTCTCTTACATTATCCTTTAAACATCTTTTAACCACTCCTTTTAACCACTTACTGTTATTCACAACCTGGAATGGCCCACAATGCCTCTCTGAAGTTAAGATTGCATAAACCTGACTCAAAAAGACTCAATATTTTGTGAACATACTGAGGAAACACAGTAGTGTTATAATTGTGTATTCTATCCTGTGTTGTAGCTTGACAATGAGTTTGGAAAAATGTTTCCTGGGAAGGCTGACCTCTTTCTTTGAAAATGGGAAGGAAATATTGTTCCAAAATTCCACAGTAAAAAAATCCTCTGATCATGCCAACTTATAATGAGAGTGGCTGATAATAAAGGTAGGCTACTCTTCTCGTTCTGTCAAAATGTTGTTGTTCTTTCAGTGGACACCATTATTTTTAGTAGTTCTCTGAAGGCAAGGTTGGAGTTTAAAGTCAGCCATTATACCAGCCATGAAAAAGATCATTATATTTTATGTTTTTCTATCATACTACAGATTCATGTTACAGAGCTCTTCAAATTCGTATTACATTGCTGCATCCGACTGTGTCAGAAAGGAGCAAAGGGTGGGCCAAATGCAGTACAAAGTCGGCCCTTGCTTATCTCTTGGACATTAAGCCGGTAAGCAGCTTAATTGTCCTTTTATGTTAGTTTTTATTTTTGTTTGTCAGTTTTCTGTACAAGCACTTTGTGGTGATATTAAATTATGACTCTGATTTGCAAAAAAACTATGATGTTTTCATTTTGTTTTTGTTTTTTTAGGTATGCATGATATTAGATTTTTGCAGATATTTTTAAACTCCTTTTGGCCTAGTCTCTTAAAGTTATTTGTGTATTTTCATTTTATTTATTACCGAATGGGCATTAGGACCCAGGGGAGGCTGTTGTTGCTGCTTGTTAGTGACTGTTTACTCTTTCATGCTGGATGTTTCATTCTGTATGTACATTCTCAAATTAAATGCAGTGATCCAAAACAGTCAAGCTAATCATCATTCAGGCAAAAGTTTGCTTCAAGAATGACAACACTGCTAATGTGATTTTATCACTAGCACACCCTGAACACGTGAGCTTTTCGTCTTATCTGCAAGGCATATCGGCATATTTTTTTTTCAAATCAGCTGATGTCATTGTTTACATCTTAAGCCTTTTAATATTCCAATTCCAATAACATTCCAATAATATCATGCATGCCTATTTTCTTTTGAACAAAAATAAGAAAATATCCCTGGCCTATAGTTCAATTAATGCAGATGAATTAAAGGGATAGTTCACCCAAAAATGTAAATTCTGTCATTAATTACTCTCACTCATGTCGTTCCTAAATTGTGTTTCTAAGATGAACGAAGGTCTTATGGGTTTGGAACGACATAAGGGTGAGTAATTAATGACAGAATTTTCATTTTTGGGTGAACTATCCCTTTAAGAGAAACATCAGTCACTTGAACTGTGTTGATAATGGATTTTATAAAATATACTTTTATTTTTACAGGCTGGAACCAGCATCTCCAGCCTCCTGGATAATTCCCAGACAATGGTGGAAAGCCATCAACCCCAAATTGTCTGTTTAGGAACCCCTAAGTTCTACAGCACAATACATCATTGTGGCCGAGAATGACAAAGTCACCATTCCACTTGAGGATAACAGTCTGACGTGTGCCATCGACAAGCTGTTTAAAATGTATTGGGTTTGCAATGTAGAATATCCTGTCCAACTCATATCTGTCTCAATGCATGGTCAAGCTACAATCCAGTACATTCAGAACAAGACTCTGACACCAGCATGAGTGAGGACTTCTCAGCTGCATCTTGCTCTGCTGCTGTTTATATTCTAGAGACTAATTTTGATGGCTCCAGTAATTGCGGCACTTCTGACTACAAAAGCTGTGTAGCAGCATTTGTTGCAAAAATGTACTCCTCTTCAAATTGTACCCTGACCGATGTGCAAAGAAGCATCACATGCACAAAAGAACTACTTTGTGAAGCCCTGGACTGTTTGCAAGAGTGGACCACATCTCTGCTTAATCGTTACTCTATACCCATTGATGAATTGCAAACTTTGATGAAAGATTTTGAAAGAGGACGAAATATGTTTGAGGAAGTTTATACCCCCTATAAAATGACCAAGTATTTTGCTGAAAATCACTCTTTTATCAAGCCAACAGAAATCTTCCTTGGAAACAGAGGTGACACTGCAAGAAAGCAAGGTAAATTAACTCAAGTGTTTAATAGCAGATACATGTCAATACATATCTATTATTGATACCCTGAAGTTTCTTTTTGACAATGAACAAATGCAAAAGCTCTTTGTGGATTCAACTGAAAGTGATGGTAAATTGCGTGACTACTGTGATGGCTCACATTTTAAAAATTACAAATTGTACAATATATTTCCTCAAGCTTTACAAATTCAGCTTTATTTTGATGATTTTGAAACAACAAATCCTTTAGGCTCTAAAACCAAAGTTCACAAAATGGGAGCAGTTTATTTTTGTTTGAGGAATTTCCCTGCTAAACTCGTCTCTTGAAAACATCCACCTATGTTTGCTTTTTAATTCTATCGACAACGAAGTTTATGGTTTCAACAAAATATTTTAGCCATTGTTGGATGATATTAAATTTCTTGAAACTAGAGTGATAGAAGTTCAGATAAATGGCCAAAGTTCAGTGTTATTTGGCACAATATGCTTATTTACTGCTGATAATCTGGCCTGCCATTCACTTGGAAGATATTTTGGAGAGTTTTGCAGCCAACAAATCCTGTCATTTCTGTCTGACTGACAAACATGAGATGCAGGGTATATTTGATGACGATTGTTTGGAGTTGCGCAATTAAGTTAATTACAATGAACATGCCATGCTTAAAAATCCTAGTTTAACAAGCATATAAGCAGACTCTTGCCTAAACTCTCTAGAGTACTTCCATATTACCGATAATGTCTGCGTTGACATTATGCTTGACATTTTAGAGGGTGTGGCTCCACTCAAGATCAAACTAAGGTTACAACATTTCATCTATGAGCAAAAATTTTTCACTTTAGACCAGTTGAATGACCGAATGATTAGCTTTGACTATGGTGTGACAAACGAGAAAAACAAAGCTAGTGGACATTCATAATTTAACCCCTACTGTCACACATCACATTTTTGAACATAGACTTGAAAGTGCACTTTCCAAACTAAAATTTTTATAATTCATGAACCAAAAACATTTTATAACATGATATTGATGTACCATTTTTGTGGTAATGCAATGTCTGATTTTTAAAATGGGTTTTAAAGGATGAATTTTGATATTTTAAGTTTTCAGTTGATATATCATTTCTGATTATTTCTAAAGTGTGACGGAGAAAAAGGCAACGAAGAAGACTTTTTTTTGACAAGGTCAGAACTCCTGTTATGATGTAGATTTTGGAGGGTGCACTCTTGTCATAAATAAAAGAAAAAATTAATCTATTACTTTTCCTACATAATTTTTAACAAAAAACATTGGTTAAATATATATTTAGGAGTCTTAGACTTTCCAACGATATATAGTTTGTCATGATTAGATAAGATTTAGTGAAGTAAACGTAGGTGTCCCGTATACGGGACGGGGTGGAGTTGACAGTTAACAGGTTAAGAACATCATGTAGAACCCCATTAAGCAAAATGCCAGTCAAATGTGGTGTCTCTCATTTTTTTTTTTGCCTTTTCCTGATTGGAAATTTTATAAAGTGAAGGTGATAGTCACTGGAAATTGTTCCTTCTCCTTAGAGAAATTTGCAGTATAATTTTTGCACAAGTTGTTACCAAGGGATTAGCTGTATTTTTAAAGCAGCTAGTTATTGATCACCATAATTTGTTTAAGACTCTATATGCAAACAAATCACTAATACCAAAGCATGATTTTATGACTCATTACTGGTGAACCATGATAAAATGTGGCTCTCTGTCTAAATTTTGCTGCATGATATCTGAGGGAAAGCATGGTCCTCTAAAAAGACAAGCACAAGTTGTATGTAATTTTGTAAATATAAGTAAGACATTAGCCTACAAGAGTCAGGTTCAGACTATGTTTCATTGGAAACTGGGAAGTCCATTAACAGAAAAAAATTACTGTCCCAAATGTTTTTCCAGTCATGGTTGGATCTTTGGATAAAAGTGTTCTGTTTGTTGAAAACATGAGAGAGACTTTGGCTTTGATTTTGACATGTAGCACTGTTCATGTTTCTCACTCTGTTGGTGTTCGGTCAGACTTTTCAAACTGGTTGTGTACTTGCTTCAAACTGTGACTTAAGAGAAGAGCATCTCTTTGGTGAAGTTTTACACAGTTCCACAATGTGAAAAAGAAATTGTTTTAGTTTTTCTTAGAGTTCTATCACAAACGTACTTTCACCCACACTTGTATGCTTATGCAGTCCAAAGAACAAATGAATACAAAGTGATTAATTTGAGCAATGCTGCTGATGTAAAACCTCTTCACATGATTTCCTACAAAGAAAACCTTTTTGTAGATCCAAGATATAAAATTGTTTCAAAATGTCTTGAATGTTGACTTTGTGAAAATGTAGCAGTTAAAATAAATAAACATATTTTTTTAAAAATGCTTTTTTTGTTTTGCATTCATTTTAACTGGTCAAAAATAGCACATCTATGACAAATTGTGTGATTTATGACACATTAGTGTGTTAAATATTTTAACACACTCCCTGTGTTAAGAAGAATAACACACTGGTTGAGTTTAAAGTAACACAAAATGTGTTGTTTCTTAACTAGACACACAGGTGTGTTAAGATATAACACAGGTTGTGTTGTTTTTAACACATCCGTTTTAAGAGTGTATGCAGTGTTCACTGCTCCCTACTCCCTAAGCATGGGATATACGTTGAAGTGGACTTCACTGACAATAATCGCTCATTTGGAACGCCCTGGAACGTCATCAAAGAAAGGCAACGATGGAGTCACGCAGATTATTATATAACATAAATTAATATAGTAATTTATTTTATTTCAAATTTAAATACATATAAAATACATTTACAATTATGTATCTTATAGTCAAAAAGTATATGTTTAGACTGTTAACAGATTGTTGTGGTCTCATCTCATGCGCTTTCTTTCACAAGCGCAGTCTCAAAGTTAACTATCCTGAAGTAACATAAATAAAGTAAAATAAAAAATTACAGAGCCTCAGCTCTTTCTCCCTGGTTTTACTTCGTTTCACCTATTCATACAATACAATATGCAAATGTAACATTCATCGCCATAACCATTCATAATATATATGTATAATAACAACATTTATTACAACCCCTGCATTGAATAGCCTTTAAAAAACTCTTCTAACGGCTCTGCTCCATTGTTAATTCTGACTGGTGCCACTGTGCGCAATGACAGTTGGGTGATTTTCCCTCTCCACTTCCTGCAAAGTGATGTATTGATATTCCCTTAATCCCTAAAATCCCTGATTTTAACTTTCCTGCGTGCTCCTTGTTCCTCACTCCAACACAGTAGCAGCACATTGTGACAATAGGCACATAATTAAAATAACTATTAGGCTTAATAATAAAATAAAGAGAATTCACTGACAAATATCAGCTTGAAAATGCTAACAAAGGTGGATCAGTAACTTTTTTACAGTTGAAAGGTACTGTGTTATTTCACCAGTCAGTCATGGAAGTTCTGGCAACATTAATTCCAGGAGAAAAGACAATTCTATAGATTTGAGTGCACAGGTTTGAGCATGCACATCTGAGTAAGGCTGGATGCACACTAGACGATTTTTGAAATCCTAAACAATTTTAAAACCATGGGAGACCACAAATATTAAAACAGTTTCAACCGGTTGTTAGCCTTATAATCCTACAAACGCGCACACTAGATGATTCCAGCAGACCGCGGGAACGATTTCACAGTGACACTAGGGCCTTTCGCACCGCTTTAGTTCCAGAACTAAATGTACAGTACTAAAGTACTGGGACAATTTTGCACGAACTATTTCCCAGTACCATTTAAAGGGTTGCATTCACACCAACAGAATGTGTACTAGGACGTGACGTAAGCCGGTCGACAGCGACGTCATTTGTGCATGGCGTTCAACAATAAAAACAAAGAACAACGATAACAACAGGGGGGTATTGCACAAAAGCAAGATAAGGGATTAAGATGGGATTTTCCCAGTTATCCTGGCTGAATTTAGCCATGACTCGGTTGCATGAAGGGAGGCTAAATTAATCTACATTATGTTACTATGGAGATTTACACTTTGCAGCTAGCCTGCTCCGGAGCAGGCTAACAACCAGGCTAAGATTAATCTTAGTGATTTATCTGTTAGTTCTGCTGTCAATCTTTCTTGAAATTAATGTTTTACAGTCACTTCATGGTCTTCTGCAAATGTTGCATCATTTTAATTATCACGCATTAAAATACGACATATACTGTCATTCATCAAGTATCCCTATTTTAGTGTTGTTATGAAGACTGTTCATATTGCTGTTAGAGGTTTGATGAATGCATATATTATTGCAGTTGTTGAGATTTATAAGAAATGGCTGATGAAGTTGGAAATGTGGTTTCATTTAAGTCCCATGACGAGGTCAGTATGTAGTGTATATATAGGGTTATTCTAAATAAATGTTCCATTTGTTTAGTCTCTTTCAACTCGAATAAAGGAATAATAAAATATATTTTGAAAATGGGTTCTACTCTTGAGGATGGCAACAACCTTATAAATATTTTTAATATCCAAATCTTATAAATATTTTTAAATATCCAAACCTGTATGAGTTGTTTTCTTATGTTGAACATAAAAGAGGAAAAAAAAATACTATGGAAGTCAGTAGGAGCCACCAACTGTTTGATTACCAGCAATCTTCAAAATATCTTCTTTACACAAAATTGACATGACACCTGAAGCCTTCCGGAGTCCAGTAACACGATCTCATCATCGGCAGATGTGCCTTCCCTCTGCCATATTCAACAGAACTTGTATTGATAGTTTTGACAGGACGTGCCAAGCCTATGATTTTAATAAAGAGAAGTCACCAGCGGATCATAGTCTGGTGGCTCCAGAAGTGCAAAGTCAGACAGTCCACGTAACAAAATCTAAATACTTGATTGTTTTCCATGTGCAGTAGTACGGCAGTAATGTACCTTGTATGAAGAGGCCAGTCTCTCTTGCTGGGCCAGAGTCAGTGGCTGTCCCTCACTGTGTCCCTTCCATCACTGGCTTCCCTTTATTCATCTCCAGGGCCAGCTCCTCCGCTGTGGTCAAGTCTTGGGTTGGAGGGCCACCCCCCGTGCCAGATATATGAGCTTTTTTTTTTTTTTTCAATGCTAAAATCAACACAGACAATAAAATATGGCAGCAGACACTATTTCATTTAATTTGGCTCTTTTTTTTTTTTTTTTTCACATCAAGTCACTTACCAGCCTGCAAAATGTTCTTGTACTTGCTGCCAGGTCCTTTTTTGGCCAGAAGCGCTTGTTCTTTAAGAAGGATAGATACATAAATGAGATAAATAAACGATTAGATAGATAAAAACAGATCAAATTATCAGATTAGATTAAATCAATTAGATAGAAAACTAAAAACCTAAATAAAAATAGATAAAAGAGACATGAGATAAATTAAATAGACATAAAATGAACAAAATAGATCAAATACTGTAGATACGCATAGTGGATAAGTGGGTAAGCCTGGCAGACAACAGCGGACCAACTGAATGCATAAGTAGTCCAAATAACCAGTGCTCCACTGAAGCCATCATAATTACAATTCAAGGAGTTATTTGTCATTTCCCTAAATTAACAGTTGGACACCTTGCCTTAAATGTGACCAGTGGACATGCATCTTACTTATGCAAGCACATGTATGATAAATTGCAAACACTTATACACTATGTGCATCTACAGTATTTGATCTATTTTGCTCATTTTATCAGTCTATTTAATCTATCGCATCTATCTCTTTTATCTATTTTTATTTAGGTTTTTTTCTATCTAATTGATTTTATCTAATCTATCATCTGAAATAAAACTTTGTCTTTGTTTTATTAAAGAAACTGTATTTCCCTTTTTACATATTATATGTTTCACCTCTTCATGTTTCCTTTAGAAGCTGTTGCTCAGTGGGCGAGAAGTATGCCGCATGGGTTTTATCCATTTTTTTGCATCATTGATTCTGTGATCGATCCCGTGGTCTGTTTAAGAATGCCGTGAACCGTGCACTTATCCCAACTATCTACACTTGGCTTGACATAGCTACACGCTCTCATCCTGGCTTAGCAAATGTGCAACAGACTAAGCCAGGATGTGCTGATGAACTAGGTCAAAGCCGCGCCTTTTCTGTTATCCTGGCTTTCTTAATTCTACTTTTTGTGCAATGCCCCCAGGAGGATGGACGACTCTGTGATCAGAGCTGTGTTTTTGTTGTGTCTCGCAGGTTTCACAATAATGGACATGGAATTTCGAAGTATACGTAAAGCGATTGAAAGAACGGAAAGGAGGACTAAGAATCTCCAACGACAACTGGCAGTGCTACATTTGCTAACTTACAAGTGCCTGCACTTCAGTGTCCGTCCATCTATTGTTGTTCTCCATACTTGCGAAATAAGTTTACACAATGTTTACAGTATGTTTAACAGAGAATTTTTAAATCATGGCGCGTGAGAGCATTTTGTATGCATTTGGCCAATCAATGTCTACTTACGTCACGTGTAGTACCAGTTGTGCTCGTTAGACCCTGCTCTGGAGTAGGAGCTAATTTGGTTCTCGAAAAAGGCAGCCCGGTACTAAAATCGTACCCAGTTCCGGCGGTGTGAAAATGACAAAAAGTGGGTAGTTCCACAATTAGTTCTGGTATTATGAAAATATTCCTGCAGTGCGAAAGGCCCTACTAGATCTCATGGAGATTGGCAACATCAAACGTGACTACAGAAGGTAAACAAATGGAGAACAATCTGTGTTTGTCAGCTGGCTCTCTCGGCACGCGTTCTGTTATACAGTGAAAAACAAAATATAACAAAGAATATGGGCGACGTATTCTGCTTTCTTGGCATTTTTGTGGCTGCCAAGTTTTAGATATAGAAGCACACAACATCCGGTAAGTGATGCTTGCTCGCTCTCATTGGCTATCGCGGGTATCACGTCAGAGGCAGCCAGATCAAGAGTCGGAGTTTAAAATTTTTGAGTCCGACGATGCTCTGTCTCAATCAGGAGCAGTTAAATAATTGTAATGACACCACACAATACAGAGATTTTTTTGACAAAAAAACGTTGGCGACAAGTGTTCCAACAGGCCACACACCCCCAACTAAAACAAAAGCAAATCGGCCTTAAAGTCCCCATGAAATCAAAATTAAAGTTTTTTGGGTGTTAGTATCAATATGTTAGTCTTAATGGTATCTATAAGGCAGTGTGCTCCAAAATAGTGACAAAATTTACATTTAGAAGATATAAAGCATTCAAAGCTGCAGTTCATCACTTCCGCTAAAATGGCTCAATGATTTTTTTTTTTTTACGTCACATTGTACTTCATCTTCTCATCAAATCTTCTGACCAGAGACTGATAAGGGCAATCAGATGAGAGAACAATGTCAAATTTACCATCCCTCCCATAGACGCTGCATTAGAAACACCCTTGCATTAGCGTTAACAGTTTTTTTTGTAATTTGATGCAAAGTAGATATAATACAAAGAATAAAATACAAATATGAAAAACTTCCGAGGATTTATAATGCTGATGACCGTTAAACGTGTCATCAAAGTCTTGTGAAAAGGGTTCAGTTGAAATTACTAAAAAGGGGGCGGGGCTGCTCGATATGTCCCACCCTCTCTTCCTGTTTCAGTTGAAATTACGTCACCACATAGAATAATGCTGCATGTTTCAAGGCACTTCAGGGGACTTTTAAAATCGGCCTTAAAGGGATACTCCACCCCAAAATGAAAATTTTGTCATTAAACAAAAACCTGGAGGCTTGAGACTGTCCCATAGACTGCCAAATAAATAACACTGTAAAAAAATTTAAGATATTTTGGATGAAAACCTGGAGGCTTGAGACTGTCCCATAGACTGCCAAATAAATAACACTGTCAAGGTTCATAAAAGGTATGAAAGTCCTGACTGAATGGACACATTTTCAGACCTTCCAAGTACCGCAGTGAAGTGACAGTGACATGCAGAGTTTTGTTAAATATTGCTATAGCAATCATAATATAGCTATTATAGAAATTACTGTATAAAATATAGAGAATGATTAATGATTACATTTTTAAATAAAAAGGCAAACAACCTGCATACATATATGAGCCAGTGCAACATTACTGAACCTTGAAGATATGAAACTCGTAAAGATTTCCCTTCAATACGGGAACATCAGATTACACTTAGATAAGATTGCCTGGCTGTGAACTGTACAAAAAGTGTAACTTGTACGTGCTCCACTGCATTAAACAAATATTTTTAAAAGCTTTATCACTCTAAAGTGCACTAGGTGTACCATTTTAAAATAAAATAAAAAAAACAAAATTAACTGCATTTTAATAAAAAAATTAAATTAATAACTATACATTAAATTAATACATTAATTACTAGTTAATAATAATGAATTAATTAACAGACATAAAAAGTTAGAAAATGCTTTATTAAAAATGCTATTTAAATGTAGCATGTTAAAAGAATTTAAATGAGTTCATGCAATATTTTCTTGTTGTATTCAATTAAGATTTAAGCATAAATAAATAATCAATTTGTTTGTCAATTTATTTATATTATTATTTGTTAATTAACACAACTGATATTTCATCATTTCTGTTCCTTTGATTCCTTCCAGGATTTCTAAATTACCTAAAGTATCAGGGTGTTGGCTTTATATACAGTGGTGTGAAAAATTGTTGGCCCCCTTCCTGATTCCTTTTTTTTTTTTTTTTTTTCATGTTTGTCACACTTTAATGTTTCAGATCATCAAACAAATTAAAATATTAGTAAAAGATAACACAAGTGAACACAACATGCAGTTTTTAAATGAAGGTTTTTATTATTAAGGGAAAGCAAAATCCAAAACTACATGGCCCTGTGTGAAAAGTGTTTGCCCCCTAAACCTAATAACTGGTTGGGCCACCCTTAGCAGCAACAACTGCAATCAAGCGTTTGCGATAACTTGCAATGAGTCTGTTACAGCACTGTGGAGGAATTTTGGTCCACTCATCTATGCAGAATTGTTGTAATTCATCCACATTGGAGGGTTTTCGAGCATGAACCGCCTTTTTAAGGTCATGCCACAGCATCTCAATAGTATTCAGGTCAGGACTTTGACTAGGCCACTCCAAAGTCTTCATTTTGTTTTTCTTCAGCCATTCAGAGGTGGACTTGTGGTGTGTTTTGGATCATTGTCATGCTGCAGAACCCAAGTTCGCTTCAGCTTGAGGTCACGAACAGATGGCCGGACATTCTCCTTCAGAATTTTTTGGTAAACAGCAGAATTCATGGTTCCATTTATCACAGCAAGTCTTCCAGGTCCTGAGGCAGCAAAACAGCCCCAGACCATCACACTACCACCACCATATTTTACTGTTTATATGATGTTTTCTTTTTCTGAAATGCGGTGTTACTTTCACGCCAGACGTAATGGGACACACACCTTCCAAAAAGTTCTACCTTTTGTCTCGTCAGTCCACAGAGTATTTTCCCAAAAGTCTTGGGGATCATCAAGATGTTTTCTGGCAAAACTGAGACAAGCCTTTATGTTCTTTTTGCTCTTATGGTAGAGTCATGAACACTGACCTTAACTGAGACAAGTGAGGCCTGCAGTTCTTTGGATGTTGTTGTGGGGTCTTTTGTGACCTCTTGGATGAGTCGTCGCTGTGCTCTTGGGGTAATTTTGGTCGGCCAGCCACTCCTGGGAAGGTTCTCCACTGTTCCATGTTTTTGCCCTTTGTGAATAATGGCTCTCACTGTGGTTTGCTGTCAGACCAAAACTTTAGAAATGGCTTTATGACATTTTCCAGACTGACAGATCTCAATTACTTTCTTTCTCATTTGTTTCTGAATTTCTTTGGATCTCGGAATGATGTCTAGCTTTTGAGGATCTTTTGGTCTACTTCACTTTGTCAGGCAACAGGTCCTATTAAGACATTTCTTGATTGTGAACAGGTGTGGCAGTAATCAGGCCTGGGTTCTGGCTAGAGAAATTGAACTCAGGTGTGATAAATCACAGTTTTAACAGGGCGGCAAACACTTCTTCACACAGGGCCATGTAGTTTTGGATTTTGTTTTCCCTTAATAATAAAAACCTTCATTTAAAAACTGCATGTTGTGTTTACTCGTGTTATCTTTGACTAATATTTAAATTTGTTTAATGATGTGAAACATTAAAGTGTGACAAACATGCAGAAAAAATGAGAAATCAGGAAGGGGGCCAACACTTTTACACACCACTGTGTGTGTGTGTAAATGTGTGTGTGTATATATTATATAGTATATATATACATACACATACATATATATATATATATACATACATACAATATATATATATATATTGATTATAAATTTTATGTTTACTCAATTTTATGTTTCTAGGGGGTGCCATTAGTTGTTGCCATCATGTATAAAAGATAAACATTTATTTCATAAACTGATCCCCTCCCCCACTTTGATTGTTTTACTTGCTGAACGATTAGATTTTTGTGATTTTTTTTATAAAATGAAAGATCAAAAGGATAAACAATACAGATTTATTTTCACAGCCTTCTTTGATAATATTCACTAAAGGTGCCAATAACTCCTGACCACAACTGTACTTAAAATTTCAATGCACCATAAGTGCCTCCATATACGTATCTACTATCTGACAAGATTTAGTAGGAAATTTTGAATGGACATTCTCAAATAATAGCTGCTTTAGGAAAAAAGCACTGCTTTTATGGTTCAAACAGAGCCTAAAGTGGGCAAATGATTATTAAAACAGTAATGCATAAACTTACTGCATGTTTTGCAGTGTCAGAAAATCACACCTAAAACTAATAATGATAAGGAACTAGAGTTATTATGTTCATGTTATCATCCTTAACCAGACACATGTTGCTGTTGAATAGCATTGAATCTGTCAATGAATCTTCAAAACATCATGAACGTTGAGGGAGGAGAAGGAAGATGTTATTTTATGTGTGTATGTGCATTCATGCATGGTTTGCAATCATCATCAGATGTTTTGTAGATTGCATGAAGAACCTGATGTGTGACATGACACGAGTAACATGGCAAGGTATGATGAGGAACACAGAAAGCATACATCAAAAAAAGAGAAAAGCTTTTCATCTTGCCTCCAGCGGTATGTCCCAACTCAAGCACTGAGTAGGCGGTAAGGAGTATTTAATCTCTCCCCTGCAGTTTCCATCCACTGTGTAACCCAAAAGAAATGTGTCTAAGGCCAGAGTGAACGAAGAGAGTGAAATATGCAATCTGAAAAACATTCAACCCAAACAAAATTGTAAACTCTCATTAAAGAACATCACACATTTGATGCACATGCTTTGTATCTGTGAAGGCGTGAACACTTTAACTGCATATTCTAATATCAGTGTGGTAAATGTTTTAAATGACACAGGCAGTGGGTTGGTGACTAATATTGGAACTTGAACGTTGACATTTGATGTACGATGAATGTCAAGTTCATTACTGCTCCGAGACTCCCACACTTACCTCCCACAGGTGGGCCACTATCGTAGCATCGGCTCAAGAATGTTCTGCATTTAGCCCATTCTTTCCATTCTTATACAGGTGCTGGTCATATAATTAGAATATCATCAAAAAGTTGATTTATTTCACTAATTCCATTCAAAAAGTGAAACTTGTATATTATATTCATCCATTACACACAGACTGATATATTTCAAATGTTTATTTCTTTTAATTTTGATGATTATAACTGACAACTAAGGAAAAATCCCAAATTCAGTATCTCAGAAAATTAGAATATTACTTAAGACCAATACAAAGAAAGGATTTTTAGAAATCTTGGCCAACAGAAAAGTATGAACATGAAAAGTATGAGCATGTACAGCACTCAATACTTAGTTGGGACTCCTTTTGCCTGAATTACTGCAGCAATGCAGCGTGGCATGGAGTCGATCAGTCAGTGGCACTGCTCAGGTGTTATGAGATCCCAGGTTGCTCTGATAGTGGCCTTCAGCTCTTCTGCATTCTTGGGTCTGGCATATCACATCTTCCTCTTCACAATACCCCATAGATTTCCTATGGGGTTAAGGTCAGGCGAGTTTGCTGGCCAATTAAGAACAGGGATACCATGGTCCTTAAACCAGGTACTGGTAGCTTTGGAACTGTGTGCAGGTGCCAAGTCCTGTTGGAAAATGAAATCTGCCATCTCCAAAAAGTTGGTCATCAGCAGGAAGCATGAAGTGCTCTAAAACTTCCTGGTATATGACTGCATTGACCTTGGACCTCAGAAAAACACAGTGGACCAACACCAGCAGATGACATGGCACCCCAAACCATCACTGACTGTGGAAACTTTACACTGGACCTCAAGCAACGTGGATTGTGTGCCTCTCATCTCTTCCTCCAGACTCTGGGACCTGATTTCCAAAGGAAATGCAAAATTTACTTTCTTTAGAGAACATAACTCTGGACAACTCAGCAGCAGTCCAGTCCTTTTTGTCTTTAGCCCATTCTGACGCTGTCTGTTGTTCAAGAGTACACTGTCTGTTGAACAAGGAATGTGACAGCTAAAACCCATGTCTTGCATACGTCTGTGAGTAGTGGTTCTTGAAGCACTGACTCCAGCTGCAGTCCACTCTTTGTGAATCTCCCCCACATTTTTGAATTGGTTTTGTTTCACAATCCTCTCTAGGGTGCAGTTATCCCTATTGCTTGTACACTTTTTTTCTACCACATCTTTTCCTTCCCTTCGCCTCTCTATTAATGTGCTTCGACACTCTGTGAACAGCCAGCCTCTTTTGCAATTACCTTTTGTGTCTTGCCCTCCTTGTGTGCAAGGTGTCAGTGGTCGTCTTTTGGACAACTGTCAAGTCAGCAGTCTTCCCCATGAGTTGTGTAGCCTACAGAACTAGACTGAGAGACCATTTAAAGGCCTTTGCAGGTGTTTTGAGTTAATTAGCTGATTAGAGTGTGGCACCAGGTGTCTACATTGAACCTTTTACACAATATTCTAATTTTCTGAGATACTGAATTTGGGATTTTTATAATCATCATAAAAAGTTAAAAGAAATAAATATTTGAAATATATCAGTCTGTGTGTAAATGAATGAATATAATAAACAAGTTTCACTTTTTGAATGTAATTAGTGAAATAAATCAACTTTTTGATGATATTCTAATTATAATGACCAGCACCTGTACACCATGACAGAAAATGACTTATCAAAACCAACTGAGGGAAGGAGAACAGAAGTTAAGCAATGTCCTGGACACGCAAACACATCATGCTGCTCTCCCACCTATCATAGCATTTTCCGTTAAGGAGGGATTTGGCATAGCGGTCCCAAGTTCATGGGGGATCTTCCCCCATCATGCCTTATTCGTGATCACCCAGTGTGACAAAGAAGGCCACTTTTTCAATGCAGTCCAATGAGCGCTTGTTCACTCCAGAACTAAAGAACTGCTTCCTCATCTGAGCCCAGGGCTTCCTGACAGGACAGAGTCAAAGAAAATCAGTTAAAGACCCACACAAAACAAAAACATTTTCATTAAAGCATTTTACTGAACCATCGCAGATAACATGCACTTTAACCGATAAGGAAAAACTTCCTTGTAGACATCTTAGTGATATCTTAATCTTGAGAATGTTGTATTTGGGTTTGAATCAGGAAGAACGTGCATTTTCCCATGCTACTTATCTATTGTTGATATACTGTAAAGGTCCTAAAATATGAATTTAAACATGTTTTTAACTATAGGATTTTTGCTGACTCTTAAACAGTTTACAGCCAGATGAAACAGCGCTGACAAACAGGAGAAACACTGTGCGCAATCTACAATCAGCATCATTTAACATGGATTTACTTTAGTAACACTAACTGCACCATGGTATTTTGGCAGAAATGTGGGATAATCATAAGAAATGTATTAAAGGAGTAAGGGAATATTTATTACAGTATTTTTTGTGATTAAGCAATAGCGTTTGTTTGTGCATTTATGTATTTAGCCTAAATGTATTTAGACTACTGTATTTCATAAAAATACCTAGGAACAGATACATTTTTACCATGGTATTGAGATACTATAACTGTGGTTATTATTATCTAAATGTATGCTACTATTGAAGACCAGTGGTTCATTTTAATGAAACTCAAACAGTATGTAAACAAGGTAACAAAGATTTGAAGTTTATTGTGATAATTATCTATATCAACTGATATGAACATTTTTATCATGATACTTTTTTGGCCATATTGTCCAGCTCTATACCACCATATTATCAAGCTTATTCTATTTTCATATAAAAAATATTATCAAGAAATCATTTAGTTCACTGTTCTACCAGTTGAGCTCCAGGAGCAAAAGTTTTTTTTTTTTTTTTTTTTTATAAATTTTATAAAGATAAACTAAATTTAAAAAAAGCTAATTTAAAATAGCTGTTTTTAATCTCTGTATTTATTTATGTATTTACATCTTAATCATGAAATCTGAAACCCTTCTTGTCAAGGTTACGTTCAATTAGGCGTAACATCTTGTATGACCACTGACAATATTGAAAATTTGATTTGAAAAAAGCACTTAATTAGTGTGAGTGTCAGTTTGTGAACAAATGCCATCACAACTGTAGAATGACTCACATTTTATCTAGGCAAGGAATTAGAAATTTATTAAGTCATTATTACATGCTTAAACAGCTCCAATGAATAGTCTTTCAACTGAATAACAGATATATTAGGCCTTTTCAAATAAAATGAAAGACAGATATGTAAGGGATGGATCCTAATAGTCAAAACACAGACAAGCACTGCTTTATGTTTGCATTATTTAGCTCTAGGCTAAGGTTCATAGAGGTGTGAATGGCTGTTCTCCATTAAACTCTGAGAGCATGAGTACTGTACATAACAGTTACAGACTAGCATCAGAGTGTGAGAGAAAATACAGAGAGTATAAAATTGCTTTCATTGCAAGTATTGTTCTAGCATTCAAGCAAAGGTCACTTCATCTGTAATGTAGTGCACAACATCCTCGCATTTCCTGTCTAAGCGTGATGCACAGTTGCTTGCCCAGGCTTTTATCATCTCATTACTTTCCAGCATGCATAGACTTTTAAAGACAAAAAAGCAGTAGCATTAAACGGAACTAAGTGGGTGCTTATATCTTGCTGTCAAAGTAGCTGCTCTCCTCGGGTTCAAGCCACTGATGTTCTGCATCCCACACCCTCCGATCTACACTCTTTGAAGCTCTGTGAAGCAGTGCTTTGTGTTCTCATCACAAAACCTCCTTTCAGCACTTTCTCTGGATGATGGTTTGAGCTTTCATGACCAGCTGAATTACACATTATATTCAAAAGACACCTGAAGACCCAAACACTTGATCTTCAGTAATTCAAGTAAACATGAAATGGCAAACATTCTACTTGGATAATATTCAATGAGAAAAAAGACAGGACATTTTATCTTTTAGAATTTAATTGGGGGATGTTGGTGGATGCTCCAATCAAGAATGGAGACAGACCCGAATGCAAGTTTGCTAATGAAATATACAGTATATATAGCAGTTCAGCTGTTTGTTACATTTTTGAGTAGCCCAAGCAGTGTCTGTGATTTCAGCAGGAATCATTACATTTTTATCACATTTGGAAGAGGTTATTACATTTTTAAGATTACAAAGGTCCTATTCGGATGGTAATTGGTGTTCAAAAACATCAGTGTTTGTCCTGGAGAACATTCAGTCTGAAATTATTTAGACAAACTCCAGGGTTGTGTAGAAATAACATGTCCCATCTGAATCACTGTTCAGAATTGTCAACGAGGGATTGATGGAAGCTTTTTTCTCTAAGTTATACTACAGAAACATGTGAACCTAGTGGCAACATTGAGATAAACAAATAAAAACTATATCACACAAAGCTGTAAGGTGACTTCAGAATAATTTGAATGTAAGGCATAAGTTACATGGACTATTATTTGGATACATTCAGGTGTTTTATGGAGCCACTATCCTGGTCACTTTGTGGATTAGGTTTTTGGAAAAGAACAGTGTGAATATTTTGTCATACTGGTTTTAAATGATAAAAAGTAATCAAGATAATAATTACATAATTTGTAAGTACAGTCGCTATGAAAGGTTTTATAAAAGGATGTACCACATTTTGCTTTGCCTCAGGGGTGCAAATTCACTCCTCATTTTCATTAACTCCGAACCTACAAGGGGTGTGTTTCCCAAAAGCATCGTTAGCCAACTATGGACGCAAGTTCCGTCGTTACCAACATGGTCAACAATTCGGTGTTCCCCCCGAAACTATAGTTCAAACGACGACAGTTTAGTTTGATGTTTGACAATCATTAGACAAGTTTTTTTTTTTTGCTAATTAAACTCTTTGCGGCTGTTATGTTTTGAGACCAAACTAACTCAGACATAAATATATGTCCTTTACATTGCACAATTGCTTAATTTCTAGGGGGAACAAAAATTCCATTTCCATTTACTGAATTAAACAATTTAACTACGTGGCATTTTAATATAAAACCAATACTAAAATGAAAACCATCCCTGTTATTGCACAAAGCTCATTTTTTGGAATTACCATTTTATCTGTTTTATAAAAATTTTACAACTTTAATGTATGCAATAATATAAATCCATTAAACGACAACACACCATTTTGATCTAAAGTTATCAAACCAACTGTAAAATATTCAGAATATTATTCCCTATAATGCACAAGGCTTGATTTTTTCCCTTATTGTTTTTACATACAGTACTGAAACCATATTTTTCATATGTTTTATATACTGTAACCCACTTTAATTAAACTCTGACACTATTTGGGATAAAGGTATCAAAACAACTGTACAATATTCAGAATATTATTCCCTAAAATGCACAAGTCTTAGTTTTTCAGATTATGCCCTTTTTTTTTCAGATTATTTTTCAGATCATTAATCTGATGTTTTTTATATAGAGTACTTAACTTTTAATATTTTTAAACAGTCCTGGAACCCATTTCAATACATTAATCTGGAACACCATACATACAGGTCCTTCTCAGAAATTAGCATATTGTGAAAAAGTTCATTATTTTCCATAATGTAATGATAAAAATTAAACTTTCATATATTTTAGATTCATTGCACACCAACTGAAATATTTCAGGTCTTTTATTGTTTTAATACTGATGATTTTGGCACACAGATCATGAAAACCCAAAATTCCTATCTCAAAAAATTAGCATATTTCATCCGACCAATAAAAGAAAAGTGTTTTTAATACAAAAAAAGTCAACCTTCAAATAATTATGTTCAGTTATGCACTCAATACTTGGTCGGGAATCCTTTTGCAGAAATGACTGCTTCAATGCGGCGTGGCATGGAGGCAATCAGCCTGTGGCACTGCTGAGGTGTTATGGAGGCCAGGATGCTTCGATAGCGGCCTTAAGCTCATCCAGAGTGTTGGGGGTCTTGCGTCTCTCAACTTTCTCTTCACAATATCCCACAGATTCTCTATGGGGTTCAGGTCAGGAGAGTTGGCAGGCCAATTTGAGCACAGTAATACCATGGTCAGTAAACCATTTACCAGTGGTTTTGGCACTGTGAGCAGGTGCCAGGTCGTGCTGAAAAACAAAAATCTTCATCTCCATAAAGCTTTTCAGCAGATGGAAGCATGAAGTGCTCCAAAATCTCCTGATAGCTAGCTGCATTGACCCTGCCCTTGATAAAACACAGTGGACCAACACCAGCAGCTGACATGGCACCCCAGACCTTCACTGACTGTGGGTACTTGACACTGGGACTTCAGGCATTTTGCCATTTCCTTCTCCCCAGTCTTCCTCCAGACTCTGGCACCTTGATTTCCGAATGACATTCAAAATTTGCTTCATCCGAAAAAAAAAAGTACTTTGGACCACTGAGCAACAGTCCAGTGCTGCTTCTCTGTTGCCCAGGTCAGGCGCTTCTGCCGCTGTTTTTTCTGGTTCAAAAGCACACGCCTGTGCACGGTGGCTCTGGATGTTTCTACTCCAGACTCAGCCCACTGCTTCCGCAGGTACCCCAAGGTCTGGAATCGGTCCTTCTCCACAATCTTCCTTAGGGTCCGGTCACCTCTTCTCGTTGTGCAGCGTTTTTTGCCACACTTTTTCCTTCCCACAGAACTTCCCACTGAGGTGCCTTGATACAGCACTCTGGGAACAGCCTATTCGTTCAGAAAATTTCTTTCTGTGTCTTACCCTCTCACTTGAGGGTGTCAATGATGGCCTTCTGGACAGCAGTCAGGTCGGCAGTCTTACCTTTACCCATGATTGCGGTTTTGAGTAATGAACCAGGCTGGGAGTTTTTTAAAAAGCCTCAGGAATCTTTTACAGGTGTTTAGAGTTAATTAGTTGATTCAGATGATTAGGTTAATAGCTCGTTTAGAGAACCTTTTCATGATATGCTAATTTTTTAGAGATAGGAATTTTGGGTTTTCATGAGCTGTATGCCAAAATCATCAGTATTAAAACAATAAAAGACCTGAAATATTTCAGTTGGTGTGCAATGAATCTAAAATATATGAAAGTTTAATTTTTATCATTACATTATGGAAAATAATGAACTTTTTCACAATATGCTAATTTTTTGAGAAGGACCTGTATATGCATATAAATATGCATGTAAGTATGCATATATGTATGTATATGTATGTATACACACACACACACACATTATATTCATGTCTGTATGGTGTTCCAGGTTAAAATGTATTGAAATGGGTTTCAGGGACTGTCTAAAAAAATTCAAAAGTTAAGTACTCTATATAAAAAAAACATCAGATAATGAGCTGAAAATATACAGTTGGGTGTGATATATTTTATCTTAAATGGTGTTCATATTTCTTGGATATAAATGGGTTCAGTACTGTCAAAAAAAACCAAGCCTTGTGCATTATAGGAAATAATATAGGAATATTTTACAGTTTGTTTGATACCTTTATCTCAAACGGTGTCAGAATTTAATTTAAGTGGGTACAGTATATAAAACATGAAAAATATGGATTCAGTACTGTATATAAAAACAATAAAGGCATAATCTTGAAAACCAGGCTTGTGCATTATAGGCAATAATATTTATAGATTTTTACAGCTGGTTAGTGGTTTATAGATTAAAGTTGGTCAGCACAAACAGAGTTGGCCGAAAGGGGATCATTTTTGGGTTCCTCTTAATATGGGTAGGAAGAGTTTAAAGGTAACTTAAAGGGAGGGAAGATAGTAATGTGCCAAAGGATAAAATCAGCTGCATATGGAAACAGAAGAGACACTGAAACAGTAGTAACAGAATTTCAAGAAATTCCAAAAAGAGTTAATGATGGGTTTGATGAGCTACATTGTAAGAGAGTATATACCAGGACCAGATGAGTTTTTTTAAATTGCCAAAGGTTTGGTCATATTGCTACAAGATGTAGGGAAACAGTGTAGATATACTTGTTTTGGAGGAAACCATGAATATGGGCAAGTATGAGGAAGGCATACAACCAAAGTTTACTTGATTCAATTGTGCAAACTCGTTGCCTTAATTCAATTAAGTAATCTTAACTTTATTGTTTAAGTGTCATTTAAATCTCCACTAAGATATTAAAAGTATTCCTTACAAAAGAGCTGATGCCAACCCCTCAGAGGACCTCAGATAATGCTAAACCCAGAGACAACATACAGAAACTACCACATTTTGCTATAAGTTCGATTGCATAATTGCTGTTAAAAGTGTTAATCGTCGTTTGTTTATGTCTTTTTCATGATTTTTCCGAACATTTCGCCATATGCACATAAACTGACAGTCATCACTGATAAGCTACTACTAAATATTGTAGAAACTTTATTTCTGTAAAGCTGCTTTGCAATGATTTGTATCATAAAAAGTGCTATACAAATAAACTTGAATTGAATTGAATTACTTATTTTGAGTTCAATTTACTTAGGCCATTTAAGTTTTCTTAACTTAATTGAATCTGTGATCTGAGGAACATTACTACTCAGAATTACTGACTTCCCAGAGTGCATTGCGGCATGAATTAAATTTATACAATTGCCTTTGTTTTACAGTTTGTTGTTTTTTATTTTCCAATTTTATTTGCTGCCTTGCTGCAGTAGTAGCACAACAAAAAGAGCAATTAAAATGGTTTTTAGACAATAATAAAACTAAATGAAACTGAATGTTACCATTGTTGTGATTTGTGTGCTGAATGTTAAAACGTCTGTGTGTGACTTCAAGCGTATTGCCCACAAATATGAAAGGATTATGTTTCAACCTAATAAAAACCTTCTCAAGATTTTCATGGAAAAACAAATGAAATTGCCCAAAAGTTCATCAATATTCACAAAATAATACACTAATGAGTTAAATTCAATTTATAGATCTGGGAAAATTTGTAAAAAACTCAGTTATGTTTACTCGCTTTTTCTTAAGTAGATTCATGGTTTACTTTTTTATACAGTGTGGAGAGGCACCCAGTGCAGCATTCAGAGGATTTGAAGTAGTATCAAAAAATGGAAAATGGAGATTCAGAAAAGGAGGGTGGAAAAGAAGCTAACATATGCAGAGGCAGCAAAACAGGTAAAAGGACAAACTAAAGAGCAAAGAGGTCAGTCAGGGGTTTCAGTTGAACGAAACAATTAAGTTCTGGAAGAATTTATGATGATTGAAAAGAAAAAAATAGTAACATTTATTGCAGGAGTTATAAATAATACAGCTGCGATTGAATCAAAAACACAGAAGACTTGGTTAGTTGTTATAGCAGCAATATGTCATCTTTGATTGACAGGCTTGACCTGGGATGAAGTCAGAGATGAACTTCAGATAAGATAAAGGTCAGAAAAGGAAAAAAAGAAAAGAGGGGAATATCTGGTATTAGAGTCAGAAAGAGAAATAGCTGTAAAGGATAAGCGCAAAGCAGAAATGCTAGTAAAAACATTTGCAGAAATACATGGGTCAGGGATCTTAGGTGAGGAAGGAAAGAGGTGGAGAGATATAACAAAGAGAGGAAAAACAGAAGCATTGATAAAGAGTGGGGGGTTTTTAATGATAAGACATCATAAAGATGGGGCTGTGGGAATTTTTTTAGAATAATAGAGCAGGGGTCGCGTCGGCAACCTTTTCGGCATGACGTGACATTTATATTTTTCTGGTTAACTACTGTGCCAACACCACAAAGGGGAAGTTAAATCGCTTGTTGAATGAATTCTTCATATTATATATCTTTTAATACTATTTCTATTATTATTAATCATACTTTTTTTATATCTGCTGGTGAGAGCTTGTTTTATGTAAATATGCACTACGCAACCCGGTTAGTGTGATTCGTGTTTTGGCGCAAGTGACGCGTCATTGTTTTACGCATGCAGAGCGTGACACAAATGTGACGCGGGTTCCACCTGTGCAGCATCGCTAATGCCAGGACAAAGTTACTGACGAAGTTTTGTGTAATACTGGATTTTGATACTGCTGAATCCTGTTTCTACATTAAGCTCTGTGTAATGTTGTTGGTGGTTCGCGATCCTTATGATCATTAATTCATCAGTGAAAACGCACGTCGGAGTGCTGCAAGCATCGCTGCGTCATCTTGCTAATGGTTTTTTAATATCTTGTTTAAATAAGTTTCGGATTCCATACAATACATTATACGGTTTGTTATACTTTAATATCGTAAAGAGAATGAATGTTAGTAATGTATTTAGGTTGTTTATATGCTCCTTTACAATCATGTTTACACTCCAGTAATTATTAGTTACCTGACACATGTTGAGAGAGAAGTTGTGTATATTGTTAATTTGAAATGCGCTGTTTTATTTGAACAGTATGCTAATATTTAATTATTATTTACTCTTCTGTTTATTGTTATTGCCAGAAACTACTACCTCAGTGCATACCTTCAATGCATACCTTCATGCATAGTAGTGTGTATGAAACCGCTTGCACCTAAAGAATGTGGACAAGACCCACTTAGATGACTCCGACTCCACACTCCCTGATCAGAGTACCTGAAGTGGTTACACACCATCAACGGAACCGGCATTTGTGGGTGCAGTCCCCAACATCTCTGGTTTTTTATTAACTAAAACTCAGCTTCTTTGTTTGTCGAGAGAGACAGATGCCAGATAATTACACATACCTCTCTCTCCTCTCTACTCTCTCTCTCTCTCTCTCTCTATCAAAATGGCCATATTTGAGGAAAAAACAAATTTTGAGTAGGTGAGTTTTGCATTCAGATGGATATAGCTGGTCGGTAATGTACACATTTCTATCATAAAAATGTTATTGTTAAACCCCAACATTACTTCCGATTTGTTTAGCCATCTCAGTCATTTTGGCATTGACGAGCCGCTAGATTAGACTGCTGAGGGCTTTGCTCATGCGAATCCATAGACTAGCGCAAGTTAATTCTCACACGTTAATAGTATTCTATAGCTCCAAACAGGCTTGTTGTGTGGACTATGAGAAGTTTTTACCTCATTACAGTCCTGCATTTTCCCTATTGGGTTGCTGTTGCACACGTTGTTTGCCGTAGGTTGCCAACCCCTGTAATAGATTATGGGAGAAGGGAAGACTTCCGAACAGTTTGAAAAAAAGCAATACATAATACCTCTAAGAAAGGCCAGGAAAAGATCCTTCAAAACCTCTCTAATTTACCGACGCATAGCTCTGACTTCGCATGTCTGTTAAAATAATAGAACGGCTTGAGAACGGACAAGGTTAATAGAGGTGGAAGAATATACAATTGGATAAAAGTTTTTTTTGGTGAACAGAAGCATCCATGGTAATTATAGAGGACTGAAGTGTCAAATACATTCAGGACAGAAAATGTGGGCGTGTGGATAAGTCCCACTATGTTTTTTTCAATAATGATAAATGGTGAATTTAATCAAGTAGAACTAGAGATATAGGTAGTTCTCGTGGTTGCCAGGCACAGGGCCTCTCTGAAAAAGGGGAAGACTATGTTATAGATTAATACGGAGGATACAAGAGGCAATTGGTAAATTAGAAGAAGGGGCATATGACTGGGGTATTTAAATTCTCAGTGTAGCAAAAGTAATAAAACAGTAATTTTCTCTAAGAACAGGGTTCAGTCCAGAAGCGCGTTTGAAGATGTATAAGAAATAAGTTAGAAAGGGATTGATTGAAGGGGTGAAGGATTTTAGCGTTTAGTATTTATTTTTGATGCAAACTTGAACTGAAGTTGGGCTGAACATATAAATACAATAGTTTACAGAAATGGTCATAAGGTGTTGGAAACATCATTGAGATGGTTGTAGTGGAGTGGACTGGGGATCAAGTTTTTTCTCATTTAAAAACAATCATGTAGACTGCTCCGGTCGTGTTTGATTATGGGTTGTTGTGGGAATATGGTTCGGGGCTCAAAAAACCTGCCTTAGAAGAACTTTGTAAAACTTCAAGCTCAAGCGATGAAACAGTGTTATGGAGCAGTAAAGAAAGACTACAGCCATTCCCGATTTTCCAAGGTCTTACTAGAGGAGAGATGCCCTAGAAATCAGAATGGAACAATTAATGGTCAATTACTGGGCTAACCTCCAGTGGCAATAAAGATGAACATCCTACCAAAATGGTCTTACAGAAACTGATGGGACCAAAATGAAAGATGTAGAACCCAGTTGGGGTGTAGTGGTAAATGCTCTGCAGAAGACTACATGTAACTAATCAGCAAGATGAGCAAGCCAGTGTTGATTCAGGAATATGAACAATGGGTTTTATGTAACGCCTCAAGTAGATTTGCATTTGTTGGAGGGTTAAAAAAAAAAAAAAAAAAAAATAAAACAGAAAGAGAAGCTGACTTGTCTTCTGCATTTTCAGAATAGTGTCCAGCGTCCAATACCCCTGACATATACAAGTGGTTACAGATGGCTCAAAAGATCCAAATAACTGGGGCTACGGTGGGGAGGAATTGGTGTCCTAATGGTTAGAGAGTCTGCATCATAACCCAAAGGTTGCGGGTGCGAATCTCGTACCGGCCAGGGAATGTTTGGTGGGGGGAAGTGAACGTTACAGCCCTCCGTTCCCACCTTCAGTTACACGACGGAGGTGGCCGTGAGCAAGGCTCCCCAGGAGCCACTGCAAAATATGGACTGCCAGCTGCTCCATGTGTTTCACACAAGTTTGTGTGTGCAGTTTTGGATGGATCAAAAAATGCAGAGCCCTAAATTCTGAGTTGGGTCACGCATACTCTGGCCACAATGTCTAGTCAGTTTCACATGCTTTTATAGCAGGATGATCACCAGTGACTAACAGTGAACTTCAAATTATTTGGCAAGTTATTACTGTACAAATTGATAGAAATGCTCTTGGCATTGCAGTGTGTTTTAGGAACATAAACCTGAGAATGTTTTTAATTTGTTCTGACTCATTTTCAGTCGTAAAGAGTTTGAACTCTTTTAAATGCATGGTCATCAAGATATGCTGTTTTATTATTAAAATATACAAATGCACTTAGCAAACGATATGTACATCAATCAGTTTTATATGCGTGCCCAAACACAATAGGAAATACAGAGGGAAATGAAGAATTTGGGATAAATTAGCAAAGCAAGCTTACAGAGAGAAACGATCGAGGTACAAAGTTTCCATTAAGTAAATCAGAGATTAGGTTTTAATTTTATTTTTGGGGTTAAAAAGTGACTTAAAAGGAATGGGCAAGTTAAGTGGAACACTTGGGAAAAGGGCAGCTCCTTTGGTTACCCAGTTGAATAAACCACAAGTAAGCCATAATTTAAAGTGTACTGTATAGGTAAGTCAAGGAAAGAAAGTTAGTCTTTTAACAGAATATATGCTAGGGCCTCTCAAATTACATAGCACTTTAAAATAACAGGGAAATGCAAGGAATTGAAATTTAACTCCTCATAAAGTCAAAACTCGGAACGTCACATTGCAAATGCCATGCCACAAAACAATGGGCTTGATCTCCTCATGAAAACCTTTGTAGAATTATGTTCTGCTGATGAGTGGGTTCTGTGGGAATGTTTTGATCTATTTCCAGCCAGGTGTGACCCGTGATCAGCGGATCTTAACAACCAAAAGGTCTTTTGTTTTACAGAGTTTAAAGATTTCTTTGGTCTGAGTATATAAGGGAAGTGACAAAACCCTACTTTGGGATTCTTTATCAGAAAAAACCCCCATGCAGTGTGTGAGAATCTCGTTAGATTCAATCTTGAGTAAATCAATGTTTGTATTTATCTGATTTGGAACGAATTTAATTTCTGAATTGGCTTTGTACGGGTGAAGATCACACAACAAGAGGACTTCAATAAGGCCCCGTGGGTGAATTCTGCGGGGGACAGCTTTCGGCTGATGTAGATCACCGGGTGTTCCTCACCATCCTAAACCTGGGAAGAGGACGGCTCCCCAAACCCGGTTTTTGGAGGCTCTGTCTGCAACAGGAAGGGGCTGTTAAAGTTTGGGGCTCAGAGGACCAGCTTGGAGGCGAGCGCCTCCTTCACTCGCTGGAATGCTTTGTCTTCGGTGGGGCCCCAGGGAGTCTTCTCTGGCTGCCCCTTCCTGGTCAGGTCTGTCAGGTGAGCTCTAAGGAGGAGAAAGTTTTTAGGGATGAAACAGCGATAGTAACCCAGGGGAGAACCTGGTATTTGCCAGTGGGCACTGGGGTTGAGAACACGTTTTTCGGCATGGCCTCCTCTGTCATGGCACTTGCCAGTATCCCTTAGTGAGGTCTAGGGTGGAGATGAACTGTGGCTCTCCCTGGGCAATCCAGCAGCTCGTCGCACGGCTGCAGCTCCGGGTAGCCGTCAAACTCGGAGACCTCGTTGAGGCGGCGGAAGTCGTTGCAAAAGCGGAATGGTTGCCACCCGGCTTGGGGGGACCATGACGATGGGACTGGACCAGGGCTGCGTGATGGTTCTATCACCCCTAACTCAGATAATCTCCTGTACTTCCTCCTCGATGGCGTGTCGCAGAGCCTCCCGGGACACGGGTAGGGCCCCTGCCTGACCGATCGTTCCTGGTTGTGTGCGGAAGTCACTAGGGGTGTAACGATTCATCGATATGGAGCGTACATCGATACGATGGTCTTGCGATACGATGCATCGATGCCACACGGAAAAGATCTCGATATCTGTAATATGCACCTTTTTGGGCACTGGTCCCATTTTTCCCCCCCCCCCCCCCCCACATAATGTCCCGCTAGTCTATTGCATTACCGCCAACGCGTGCATTCTCTCTCAAAACTCACGTATCAGGACTCGATATAAGGACCTGCCCTTGCCCGAAGGCACAAGGTGAGCATAAAAGATGCTCGTGATTGTTGTGGAAACAGGTCGAGCCGCTGCTGTGTGAGAAGTTTTCAGCACACATCTGAAGCGCGCGCACCACAGACAGCCGGTCTAGAACCGTTGTGAATACTAAATCGAGCGCTCTCTTCTGCTTTTTTGTGCATGGATGAATAAATACAGACAAATGTAATCAACATGCGCATTAATAACACATCTAATGCTGTCAAAGAAAAATACAAGTGCTCACTGTCTCCTGACTAAATAACCGTTATAACATCAGAATGAATGATTCATCTATATTTAATTTATAGAGTGAAGACTGGTGCAGTTTATTTTGACATTTGATTAGCCTTACATTTCTGTAGCGTACCTGAAATTTATTTTTGAACTGAGCTGAAAAACCTGAAAAGCAACTGTTTATTCAACTTGTGTATTGTTTTTATTGTAGTTATTTTTTCTGCTATTGCTTGTAATTTGGTTATCGTAGAAAATATTATTATCACTGACCCATAGTAGCAGCCAGAATTGTTTTTCCAATTATTTTATTTTCTTTAATTATTAAAAAAAATGTGTAGGCCTATTTTTTTTGTTGTGAAGTTCCCAACTGAGGTACAGAAGTAAAAATTTTCAGATAAATGTTCTTGTTATATATTTTGGTTGCATTTTGTGAGTTAATAAAAAAATGTAGATGGTTGTTGTAAAAATAGATATATCAAAAATATTGATCTATATCGATCGATAGACTCTTGATCGAATCGAATCGTAATCGTATCGTAAAAGTTTTTTGAGGTATCGGAAAATATCATATCTCTGGGGTAAGAGAATCGATATCGAATCGTATCGTGGGACGAAACCATCCGATTTACACCCCTAGAAGTCATGTTGGAGCACGGGTGGTCCGCCCGGTGGAAGGGGAGAACACATCGGAGAATTGACCGATCAGACACATAACGTGTGAAAAAAAAAAAAAAAAAAACAAAAAAAAAAAAAAACCTATTTTCGGCAGGGACTTAGAAGGGTGTTGCCAGATGGGGATTAACATCCACAACCACGGGTTCAGTGGTGGCCATAGCAGACAGCTGGGCCCTAGTCCCGACCCATCGCTTGAGGAGGTTGACATGGTATAGTTGGTCTTCTTTTCTTTTTCCGCTCTGTCACCATATACGGGCCCATGATAAAATATTTTCTTGTAGGCCTATTTTATATTAGGCACTTTATGTAACATGTATTCATGATAAACTTCATTTGAATGCTGACGAACGCATACAGCCCGGTACCCAACGGCCTATGGTTAATATAATAATTTAATAATGAATAATTTCTATAATAAATAGCTATAATAATTCTTAATTCAAACTAAAACATTATGAATCCAACTCTGACAATCCCGTGTTGCTATGCTCACGCAGGTTTGTTTACACATGAAACTCGTTTAGTAATTCACTAAATTACTGAAAGTGTTGTTACCTGTAGCAGAAGAACCGCTTCTCAATATTATTAACTCGTCGTTATCTTTAGGTCACGTCCCAAAACCATTCAAGCTGGCGGTTATTAAGCCTCTTATTAAGAAACCACAACGAGATCCTAGTGAACTGGCACATTCAGCCCATTTCAGATCTTCCATTTATGTCTAAAACTTTAGAAAAGTTGTGTCTGCTCAGTTGTGCTCCTTCCTGGCAAAAAATTATCTCTATGAACGAATTTCATGTCTGGTTTCAGGCCCCACCATAGCACAGAACCTGCAACTTGTTAAAACAATGACAATGACTTGCTTCTTGCATCAGACCAAGGCTACATCTCATTGCTAGTTTTACTTGATCTTAGTGCTGCGTTCCGACCACCATAGATCACGACATACTCCCTAGATTGATGACAAAACTATACAGGTATTCATCTGGGCTGCGAGGTCCTTTAAGATGGTTTAGATCTTACCTGTCCGATCGCTACCACTTTGTTTATCTAAATGTGGAGTCATCTCATTTATCACCAGTAGAATATGGAGTGCCACAAGGATCTCTCCAAGGTCCTCTGCTATTTTCAATATACATGTTGCCCTTTGGTAATATTATTAGAAAATACAGGATTAGTTTCCACTGTTATGCTGATGATACTCAACTATATATCTCAACAAGACCAGATTAAACTTCTAAATTATCTAAGCTAACAGAGTGTGTTAAAAACGTAAAAGATTGGATGACCAATAATTTTCTCCTATTAAATTCAGATAAGACCGAGATATTACTTATTGGACCAAAAAACATTACACAGAATCTAGTAGATTACAACTAGACTGATGTACTGTTACTTCCTCTACAGTCAAAAATCTGGGTGTTATATTAGACAGTAACTTGTATTTTGAAAATCATATTTCCCATGTTACAAAAACAGCATTCTTCCATCTTAGAAACATTGCCAAGCTACGAAACATGTTACCTGTTTCTGATGCAGAAAAGCTAGTTCATGCAATTCATGACCTCTAGACTGGACTACTGTAATGCAGTTCTAGGTGGTTGTCCTGCATCTTCAATAAACAAGCTACAGGTAGTCCAAAATGCAGCAGCTAGAGTCCTTACCAGGTCAAGAAAATATGATCGTATTACCCCAATCTTACAGTCTTTGCACTGGCTACCTATTAATTTCTGTATCAGTTACAAAATATTATTACTTACTTATAAGGCCCTTAATGGTTTAGCTCCTGTGTACCTAACTAGTCTTCTACCACGCTACAATCCATCACGCTCCCTAAGGTCACAAAACGCTGGACTTTTGGTAGTAACTAGGATAGCAAAGTCCACTAAAGGAGGTAGAGCTTTTTCGCATTTGGCTCCCAAACTCTGGAATAGCCTACCTGATAATGTTTGGGGTTCAGACACACTTTCGCTGTTTAAATCTAGATTAAAAACACTTTGGCCAAGCATTCAAATAATGCATTTCATAATCTTATACTGCAGTTATATCTGATCAAATGCACATTTTTGTTCTTTAGCTTGGGTTAAAACAAATTAATTTTACTTGGCTGGAACAGCAGTTACGCTAATTATGTCTCTATTTGTTTCTCTGTTTTGCCACGGGATGTAATTAGGATTTACACAAGCTCCAGTCTGGATCCAGAACACCTGAGAAGAGATGATGCTAACCCTTCAGAGGACCTCAGATGATGCCTACCCTGAAACAACATACAGAACTACCACATTTTGCTATAAGTTTGATTGCATAATTGCTGTTATTAGTGTTAATCGTCTGTTTGTTTACGTCTTTAATTGATTTTTCCTAACATTTCTGCCTTATGCATAAACTGACAGTCATCACTGATAAGCTACTACTAAATATTGTAAATAAATAAACTTTGTTACTTTCTGATTAGTATTTTAGAAAATACTCTTCTAATGTCACTGTCTCCTGAGGATTCATCATTCTTCATTTGTTGTCCTCTAGGGAGTCTTCACTAGTGGTCAACCTATATATCCCCAATGGCAGTATATCAGCCAATATTTGTCATTTTTTAATTTTTCAGAATTGGCCAAATATTTTTTTTTTCTATTTATATGATGCCTATATGTCGAAAGCCAAGCCTGAGTGCGTAAAGCTCCCGTTCTACATATTCTTTAAGTATACTGTCTTTGCTTAACAGTTCTGACTAACATATTATTACACAGAATTTTTTTAAACAAAGTTATATATGAAAAAAGTATTATAGAATTTGCTTTTCTATTAATAGTAGAAAGGAAAATGCTACAATACTTTGTCATCTACCATCAGCATTCAGCACATATGTATTTCATTTAAACAAATCTCTGAAAATCTAATAATCATTTAATCTCACTAAAATTCTGCAAATTTTGTTGAATGTAGCTGTGAGATTCTCTGATCTGTGCATTTGTAGACTGCATAAAAACATGTAAATTAAGTTGTGCTGTCACTATAGGCATGCACGATTGATTTCAAAACACTTTTTTTGCAGCTATATCATATTCATGATATATTCATTGTGTGCTGTGTGTAAAATTAGCACTAAGTCTTTATTTGAAAAAATATGATTCCCAGTGTTCACAAGTTTATCAGATTACTGAGTGCACTGTTGGTTACAGTATTTACTTCCTTTTTATTAATATTTTTAACAAATTCTTTATTTGTGGAAAACACTACAATAGAATAACAGAATTAGCTATATAAATAAATCTCTATTTCACAGATTAATATTTTATCAAGTTATTTTTTCATATGTATTTCATTTTCAAATTATATAATAGAGTAAATATTATGTGAAATAAACAGAAATTTAATTTCAACAATTGTTATGCGTCTGTTTTTTCCATCTTTAAATTCAGTTGTGTGATTTCATATATCGGCCATCGGCAAGGATAGACTGGGTGTAAAAAAAATGGCCCTGGATTTTCCCCAAATAGGCCCACCACAGCTATAAACAGCCGCTCCTATCTCGCAATATTACAGCAATCAATGTATCGCATGTATGGCAAATAACATCACAAAACCTGACCCTGCTGAAAAAACAATAGAAACCATCACAGAAATTCTAATGGTTTCCAATACAAATACTACTACAAACCATCAACTTTTATCCATTAAAACCATTAAATAATGGTTTCCTATAGTGTGTTTTGGGACATGTTCCATTAGGATTAAGTGGTTTTAACAAAAGCCATCAATAATTGGTGACCAATTATCAGTAGAGACCAACAGGGTCTATTAAAACAAATACAATGTCCATTGTAACCAGTAAAACCATTACAAATTCAATTGATGGTTATTATTTTTTGTTTTTTTCAACAAGGGATTGAAATAAATGTATTATTGTATGAACTAAAATACTTGAAATATACATAAAAAGAGCAGAACACAAAAATATGACAATAATAAACATAAAACTTGAATCTAGAAACCTGAAACAACAGAATTCTTCCATTTGAGTATTCATATGTCTCTGTGTGTGTTTCATGTTAATCGGAGCAATCACCATATAGGCTATTTCATTTACTCTATTTTCTAACTCAATAGCTCTCTCAAATGTAACCCGTTGTGGAATCGCTGCTGTCTCGTTATGAATGAATGGAATATTCACGTGTGACAATGCAGAGTAATAAATAGCAGTGAACGTTCTGACTAGGGTTGTCCTGGGATTTTAATATGGTGCTCATAAACTACATGCTCTGTGAGATAATTGGTCAAAGGTAATCTGATGTGACTGGTCACCTTTTTTTTTTTTTTTTTTTGGTCTTTAAGCTTCTCTCAACTGTTTTTATCCTTTTTGATTTGTTTGTTACCCTTTTCGGCCAACAATGTAGCTTTATCTGCCACTATTCTTGGATGATAAACCAGTCAGGCAGAGCCTTCCTACAGAGAGTCCAGATGGTCAGTGCGCCTTTGGTCAAGATACTCTCTAAAATATCGGAAACGCCATCAAATAATCCATGTCATTCAACCACCAGTTTAAACTATCAAAAAAAAAAAAAAAGAAAGAAAGAAAATTAAACACCTTCAATGGAGTATAACCCATTTGAGCATGATTAAATATAACGCAGTTCTTTCACAATCCGCGCAAAAATGTGCACATTCAGTGTCTTTGAAAGTTTCTGAAAGCTTCTGTTTCAGTATGAAAATATATGATATCATATGCCAACCATGTGTTAAAGATCCACAGATGCTCAAATGCTCTTTCAGCTTTGTTGTCTAATAGGCAATCAGGAATGAATGGATATGAAAAATCTATATAAATATATTCTGTGGTTACCAGTACTTGACATAAAATCCCATAACACCCTCTGCTGGAGAGCAAACACAGACATAGATTTTCTAAGAATCTGATCTGTTTGCTGCTGTCAGTGCCCCTAGTTTGTCCTCTCCTGGAGAAGGAGGTGAGGGGTCATCTAAGATTCTTTGAATCTGGTACTGGATCTCTCTGGTGGATAGCAGGCGTCCTGCTCGGTAAACCCATAACCTGAAATACCGGCCCCTGTGGTACACAGCGACAAACTCCCTGTCCTGCCAATACTGCAGCACATCTGAGAGATCAAGAGACTATGTCAAGGGCATAAGATCACTTTTTGTGTATATTTGTGTGTGTGTGTGTGTGTGTACCGGTCTCCTCTCCCGGCATGCGTGTGATGTTAAACATTCGTTCACACTGAGGTGCACACAGCGGTACGACTGTATTAGGAATACAACTCTAGGTGAACAAGAGTACAGGATCTCAAAGACTATTCTCTGTTGAACAGTACAGCTGCATGACAGTGGTTGCTGTGTTTACAACTGATTTATAATTCATATTTTGTATACATTTAGGTAGTTGTCATGTAACATAAGTGTCAAGTGTCATTAGCCTGGATGTCACATACAAAATCATGACAAAAACATAATGTAACTTAAAAACAAGGTTTTGTCACGTACAGGATTGAGTTCCTCTCTATTAACTTTGCGGCAATACAGAAACACGGCTGTGATAGTATTCTCAGCTCGAGCTGCCTGATTAGCTGTGGGTGACACATACAGGAAATCCTGTGGCTAAATAATAGATGTTTAGCAAATGTTGAAGGATTGACTGTATCCACCCAGGGTGATATGTTCCTTTTTTGTTTTTATAGTATTAGGTTATTGAAAGACTGACAAGTGGCAATGAGTAATAGTGTAGGCTCACATACCATAACAGTTACTGTTTCTCTGGCTCCGGAGATAAACATACTCTTTTCACCAGTCACTAACCTGGATGATCAAAAAAATTATTAACATTTTGACTCTAAATAAGACATTAAATTATCCTAATCAAATGTCTATAATAAAACAAAATAACTCTATTACAAATGAAAGATCTCCAAAATTTCATAATGTTGCTGTGTTGATCTGATACATAAACACACACACAATTTACATGATCATACAGTTGGCTATGAAAGTATTAGAACATTGCTTTTAAAAAAATGGTTGAAAACTGCTGTTGAAGGGTTGTTATTTAATAGAAGGCTGGATCATACATTTGCAACTATTTGAAAAGTCATTTTAAAATGATCAAACAAAAAAACAAAACAGAAAAAAAGGAGAAAATTAATTAAAGCTGTTTTCAAATGGTTAAACAAAAAATCAAAATTTGGAGAAAATTTACTCACCCTCAGACTATGCAAGCTACAAATGAGTTTGTTTCCTAACCATAAAAAAAGGAGAAATGTAACATTACATCACTTATTCAATATTCACAAGTGGATCCTCTGCAGTGAATGGGTGCCGTCAGAATGAAAGTCCAAACAACGGATAAAAACATCACAATAATCCAAAAGTAATAACAGCTGATAAAAAACATTACAATAATTCACAAGTAATCCACACAACAGTCTATTAATTAATATCTTGTGAAGTGAATACAAACACTCAGTTTTTACATTTACTAGAGGTTAATTGATTGACTAGAGATGTGTGGATTACTTGTCATTTATTGTGATGTTTTTATCAGCTGTTTGGACTCTCATTCTGACAGCACCCATTCACTGCAGAAGATCCATTAGTGAGCAAATGATGTAATACTAAGTTTCTCCAAATCTGTTCTGATGGAGAAACAAACTCATCTACATCTTGGACGGTCTGAAGGTAAAGAGCAAATTTTCATTTTTGAGTGAACCTATAAGTATCTAAGATTCAATACCAATAAATTTTTATTAATGATCAATTATCAGTTGTCACATATACTTTATTTTAATCAGTTAGTATTGTATTTAATCACGTAATCCAGATAAGACACTGACAAGAAATAATTGCTCAGAATTTTTCGGCACGTACATAGTTTGTGGCCCACAGCGCTTTAACTTTGAGGTATTTTTGTAGACGGTTACGCAGACTTTTCTCAAACTCGGCATCCAGTCTTGTCATTCGTGAAAACCAGCCATATCTAGCAGAGGCTTTACTGACTCAAGATACTGAAACAGTTGAGATAGCATTCACTGGTAACTTATAAAGCCAAAACATTCAAGAACCCTGCCAATTTTAGTCATCAATTCCCAGCAAACCGATCCATGCACATTACTCACAAACATTTAATTTACATTGTATTGGGCAGGCAGGCATGGTAAAAAAGTCTGATAGCTGCACAGTAACCTAACTAGGGTTTAAACAGGAAAATAAGAGAGAGAAGGAGTCATAGATAAATGTGTGTGTTCCGCTCTTACAGGAAAAATAAGGTGGATATGTCTTTTCACACTTGACATAATTAACCCTGGTTCATTCTACACATGGTATAAATGGAATCCTGGATTATCTTGTTTCACATTTCACACTGCTCATAATTTCTGTGGTTAACAATTGATCCTTGGTATTTGCAAGCTGATGTTTCAAAAAGTACATTACTGAACCCTGGGTTAATGCCCTTATTTGCATTAATTGTGTGTTTGTGAACTTACAGCTGTCATGGAATTGTATTATTGCAACTTTAAGCAACTTAAAGTTTTCTATTTTGATAAATTAAATTAAAATATTTCTGAACTGTCTGCAGTCGTTACTCCAGTGTCACACGATCCTGCAGAAATCATTCTAATATGCTGATTTGGTGCTTTAAGAAACATTTCACTGTTGAAAACAGTGTGTATATACATATATATGTATATATATATATATTTGTATACTATATTTACAGCAATAAATATATGCTTATTTGCAACTAAATCTATTTTATAGCTTGCGGCAGGACAAGTGTAAAATGAAAAAAATCCCAATATTGCTATTGTTTAAAGAGTATATCTTTACAGAAATGATTGATACTGTAATTTTTTCAAGGTACTAACTGCCCAGACTTTGGTCTTGGTAGAAATGCATCAATGTTGCTCAAACATCCATAAGTGTTATGATAGGAGAAGCTTTAGACTGGCCAGAGCAAATGTTCATCATCATAAGACAAAAGTGATTCATTTCTCCATCTTAAAATTTACCATGCAACTGTTAACCATTTAAAAGAAGTCTGTTGAAGGATGAAAGCAAGTGTTACCTCAGGGGCAAGTGCTCCTGAATCTTAGCAGTGAGGCCTATAGTTGGATCAGACTGCATGTACATATTGGATTGCTATGACAACAAAAAGCCAAGAGGAGGGGGTAGATAGGTATACATCTTTAATGATTCTGTTCTGTCCAAGAGAAAGTGAAAAGTATTAATGCACCTTTGTACAATCACATGCATCACACCTTTGGGCTATGTCACAGAAAACTATTGCACAAAACATTTTAGTGCAAAATGCTGGAGCAGAAGTTGCCAAGGTGTTTCTGGATTTTAACACTTAAAAATAATGCAAACTGTATCATTTAAGCAACTTTATTTCACTACATTCACTTATATTACCAAAAAAAAAAAAAAAAACACACAGAAGACTACTAAAATACATGACAAAAACCTACGAGTGAATTACATGATCTATGTTTTGTCATACTCATTCGAGTCACTGACCTTAATCCTGCTGATGCGTTTCTTCCGGGATCACAGACCGGAGAAGTAGATTTGATTTAGGGCATGGTGGGAAAGATACAGGTCGATCCCCTCAGGAGTGATGGTGAACTGAAACACTTCTGCCTGGTGAGCCTCTGCCATCACTACAGACAGAAAGTATATGGGGCGATGTTTGTAAAAACTCTGGTCAAATTCTGTCAGATTTAATGACCAAAACAAATACATTTAGCAAGATTTACCTAAATAAGATTTATGCATTTTTATTACTATATTTCTATATCAAAACATAAGACCAAAGGCAAGGCAAGGCAAGACTGACCAAAGTGCTATAAATAAAATATAAAAACCAACAAGGAAATACAACACAATAAAATAGACAGAATAACAAGAGAGCACACTGATTAGTAAAATTACACTGATCCAAAAGCCAAAGAAAAAAAGGTATACCTTCAATGAGGATTTAAAACTATCAGCATCAGTGTGTACCAGCAGCTCATCCCACAGTCCTGTAGCAGCAACAGAAATAGCACAATGCCCTTTTAACTTCAAACGTGACCTTGGCACAGACAACATCAAAACTGTTTGAGGACAATAAGGGCATAGAACATTTCCAGTGGAGAAGAAGATCTGTAATGTACTGTGGGGCCTGGCCATTAAACCCCTACACATACAGCAAAACCTTAACAATTTAACACGGTATTCGACAGGCAACCAATGAAGTGAAGCCAAACCAGGCGAAATATGTTTCCTATTTCTAGCTAAATTTAAATGTTTCATCTACATATAAATCTTCTATCTATCATTGCATCAAAAGTTGCGTTTCCGGACTGTTCACGTCAGCGCACAAACACGTCAATGGAACGTTTCCAGGTATGCGCCCCGGGGCAAGTTCAAGCTCAACCCAGTGTGCACTGTTTCGCTACTTTTTCCGGTTAGAATGACGTTTCCTGGCAACGGGGTTTGAGATACGTTTTCTCTCTTCTTCTTCTTCTCTAGTATTAATGACGGGTCGCAACCAATTTTTTCCGGTGCATACCGCCACCTACTGTACCGGAGTGTGTAATTCATGGTTTTAGTATTTCAGGTTACCTTTTACTGATCCAAAAAACAAAAAAAAAAACAAAAAAAAAAATTATTTTAGGGAGGCCCTATATTTTATGGTCTAATCCTGTAGATTTAAGAAAGTTAAAGAGAGCTTCGTAACACTCCCATGTTTCCTCACTTATCCCCAGTATCCCTTCTAAATTCCATCCCCGTCCTAATTCACATATCTTATCACGCAAGATGTTCCTCTCAAAATCAAATTTACTACACTTCATTATGACATGCTCGACATTTTCAGGAACATTACATACCTCACATTTATCAGACACACATATTGTCATTAAATACAGCGTTGATTTTAACCCCAGTATGTCCAAGCCTTAATCTTGAAAAGATCACTTCATCTCTTCTATATTTCCCTTTGAAACCCTTCACTTTAATAGATTTCTGAATGCTGTAATAGTGTCTCCCTTTATTGTCTGTGTCCCACTTGTTCTGCCATTCGTCACTCACTGCTTTTCTAATTAATGATTTGGCCTCTCCTTTTCCGAAGGGAACTTTCATTATTTCATCATCTTTTAGTTTTAATGCTGTCTTTGCAATCTCATCAGCTTTTTCATTTCCCACAACACCAACATGAGCCGGGACCCAAACAAATTGTACATCACCACCAGTTCTTTGTATTCTCAGCATTATTGTATATATTTCAATCAATAAATCATCTCTTGAGGTCTTTTTGGAATTCAAACTAAACAGGGCAGCAGTGGAGTCTGAACAAATGACAACTCTCTCTGGCCTCACCTCTTCTATCCACTGTAACACTAAAATAATAGCAACCATTTCTGCTGTATATACAGATAATTTATTATTAATTCTTTTACATATACCTACATCAAACTCTGGTATATATACTCCTGATCCTACATGTTCTGTCCCTGGATCTTTTGATCCGTCAGTAAATATTAGCATATAATTAAAATTAATTCCTCTTCACATAATCTTCAACCAAATATCCTATATTATTCATATTACTTTCATTCCATTCTTTCTTCTTCTCTAGAAGTTTCAAGTCCACATTGGGCACAGGAAATATCCATGGAGGAACATTACCCCATACAGTATTTGGTCCATATTCAATTTTATTTAATCCATATTGTTCTGCTACTGTATTAATATTCCAACCAAATCCTTTTCCTTTAAGTTGTGTTGTTGTATTTCCCAACAATCACACAGAACATTTGCTGCCGGTTGTTCCTCCCCAGATCCTTGTAACTTGATCCAATAAGCTAAAGATAGCTTAGATCGTCTTAAATATAATGGCAATTCATCAGCTTCTACCAGTAGTGCATTAGTAGGGGTGTGTTTTCACTGCACCTATACTGAGTCTTAAAGCTCTAAACTGTATTCTGTCTAATGTTCTTAACATACTCTTGGCTGCTGCTCCATATACCATACACCCATAATCAATACACGATCGTATTAAGGCCCTATAAATATCTAGTAGTGATTGTTTATCAGCTCCCCATTGATAGCCAGAGACTGACCTCATGAGATTTAGTACCTTTTTACATTTTGTTTCAACCTGTTTAATATGATTCTTCCATATACATTTCTCATCAAACCACAATCCTAAATACTTGAACTCTTTCACTCTTTCCATATTTTGTCCATACAATTTAAACTGTATATTATTAATCCTTCTCTTTCTGGTAAATATCATATAACAAGATTTTATAACTGACATCTTAAATCCCCAATCATATGACCATCTTTCAACTTTTAATATTGCATTCTGAATACTATTAGTCACATGTCTAATGTTTTTCCCTCTTTTCCATATAGCCCCATCATCTGCATAAAGTAATGATCCAGTGTCCCTATCAATATTTATAAAAATATCATTTATCATGATATTAAATAGAATAGGACTTATAGCACTCCCTTGAGGGATACCATTTTCAATATCAAAGTACTCCGACAAAGCATCCCCAACCTTTACACGGAAAGTTCGGTTAGACAGGAAATCTAACACCCAGTTGTATAGCCTTCCGCCAATACCCATTTTATGCATTTTAATCAATAATCCTTCTCTCCACAATTGAATCATAAGCTTTTTCAATATCAAAATATACTATAGCCATGATCTCTTTCATACTAATCGCCTTTTCTGCCTCATTGCTAACTTTAACCAAAGCATCTACCGTTGATCTTCCTTTACGAAATCCACTTTGGTATTTATTTAGCAGTCCTCTTTGCTCTAAATAATATGTCAATCTACAAACAATTATCTTTTTCCATCCATTTACATAGATGTGATGTTAAGGCTATAGGTCTGTAGTTTCCTGCATTAGTTAAGTCTTTACCTGACTTACCAAAAGGTAGTATCAATGCACTTTTCCAACTATCAGGCATTACACCTTCTCTCCATATTTTATTAAACAGTTTTAGAATAATTTCCAATACTTCTTTTGGTAATTGTCTAAACATAGCATAGCATAGTCGATCTTGCCCTGGAGCCGTATATCCACTTCCCTCTAAGGCCATTTTTAACTCATGTAATGATAAATCCATATCAAGTGCCGAATCATCACTATCTTTTTTCTTAGTTACCTCACTATTTGTTCTTAAAATATCCTTTTTCCGTTGTTTATGTATTTCGTCTAAATGACTCCCACTATGTACACTTGCAAACTTCTTACCTATTAGCTCAGCTTTCTCCTTATTTGTAATTGCCTGATGTTCTCCCTCTATCAGAACTGGTATTTTAACTGATTTTCTTTTCCCACTCATCTTTTTGATCATTGCCCAACTGTCACCCAATTTAACTTCTCTGCCAATGGAGGAGC
This sequence comes from Cyprinus carpio, assembly GCF_018340385.1. Lineage (NCBI taxonomy): Eukaryota > Metazoa > Chordata > Actinopteri > Cypriniformes > Cyprinidae > Cyprinus > Cyprinus carpio. The sequence goes on along the minus strand of NW_024879248.1, from coordinate 612,408 downwards.
AGAATTGCCTCCATGCATTCCTCTTGGATGACTTAATTACTTTACGTGCTATAGCTCTCTTTCTTTGATAATCAATTAAATTATCTTGGTTCAAATTCTTTCTTAGACATCTGAATGCACGATTTCTATCTTTTATAGCATTTTTACACTCATTGTTCCACCATGGAACTATTTTCTTTTTCTCATTCACTGTACTCATAGGGATACAGATTGTTGCGGCATTAATAATCATGGAAGTCACTTCTACTGCGCAACTATTTACATCATCCTCCATCGATATTCTTTCAGAATACTCAATACAAAGTTCTTTGAATTTTTCCCAGTTAGCTTTAGGAAAACACCATCTCTCTATTACATAACCCTCCTGAACATACATATCAAAGTTCATGGAACACAAAATTGGAAAGTGATCACTCCCTATGTTGTTGTCATTCTTAACATTCCATTCACATAAATTACTCATATTTACAGAGACTAAAGTAAGATCTATACAAGAAACTGGAGTTTCTTGTAACATTAACCCTGGTACCTCTTCCCATCATTAAGGCAAGCAAGTAATCTCTCCTCAATTAGTTCTTCCACTACTTCTCCATTTTTGTCTGTATAATCACTTCCCCACAGAGTATTGTGAGCATTAAAGTCGCCACACCATATTTCTCTTCTATCAACACTTTCTGAGATTTCATGGAATGTTTGCTTTGATAATTTCTTACACGGGTTATAAAAATTGACTACTTTGATATTTCCTCTGGGACTACACATTTCTATTACTATACATTCATACTCATTTGGGACAGTTATCCTTCTGTATGCCAAAGTATCCTTAATAAATGTTATACATCCTCCACCTTGTGTTCCAATTCTGTCACATCTAACCGAACTGTAACCTGATATTACAAAGTCCAAATGAGGTCTTAACCAAGTTTCTTGTATACACATAACATCAGGTCTAACTTCCAGATCAGCTACAACCTTCTTGAACTCTTGACCATTTGCAACTAAGCTTCTGGCGTTCCATTGGAGGATATGAAATACCATAATGAGGTTAATCACCTTGAGACATTCCATTATTTGGGTTCAACATCTCATGAATCATTTCAGCTGTAATTTCAGTGATCCCCAGTATTTCTATGGCTGCCTCTACTATTGTCTTGATTCTATCACTTTTTTTCTTTTGCTGTATTGCCACATTGACAGTCTTACAGATGAAAGCAATAAATTTGGTTTTACCCACAATCAGCGTGTCTTCATTAATCTCTCTTATCCATGGATTTATTTCGGTTTGCCTCTGACTTGACGCTGGAGATGAAATCTCAATTATTCTTCTGTTCTCAGATTCTTTTGCTTTATTTATTACTTGTACCACACTGGGTCTGTATATTTCACTTTCCTTAACTTTTTTTGCTGCATCAGCATAAGACACCTGATTAGTTACTTTATATTTCTGGACCTCTCTTGCTTGTCTTTGTACAGGGCATCCTCCAAAAGCAGCGCTATGCTCACCACCACAATTACAGCATTTTACTTTTGTATCCTGAACACAATTTCCATACTCATGTTCACCTCCACATCTAGCACATCTTTGTTTTCCTTTACATTGACCAGCAGTATGTCCCATTCTTTGACATTTGAAACAACGAAGTGGTGCTGGGATAAACTCTCTTACATCATAACTCAAATATCCCAATCTTACCCTCTTTGGCATTTCTTTTTCAAATTCTAGCTTTACTGATAGGCTATCAGTTTTTCACACCCTTTTCTTTGTGTTTGCTAGTCTTGTGGCTTTCACAACTTTCCCTCCTTTCACTTCTTGAATTATCTCTTCCATTGTTATTGCCAAAGGTACATCATAGATAAACACCTCTAAGCTTTGCTGCATTCCCAGGGATATGAGCACTGATCCTTTCCCCATTAAGTGTTTCTGCTCTGAGAAATCTATCTCTTTGCAGTTGACCTGTAGCAAAGACCAGCAGCCTTCTATTGTTCAAATATTTAGCAAACTTGATCTTACCCATTTCTTTCTCAATTGCTTTTGTTAGTTTTAGTGGGTGAAAATGTCCCCCTTCTTTTTTGAATGTTATCATCACTTTCCATTCAGTTTGTTCGTTCTCCTTTTTCCCATTTATAATTATAGACTTCACTTTTTTGGACTTGTCACTCACGTCCACGTCATCATTGGAACTTCCAAAACTATCACACCTTCCTTTCCTCTTGTTATTTACTCCCTGCCATGACATACTATCACTATCTCCATCCGTACTTTTACCCATGATAATTACATTCACGGTACAGTTGTTGCTAATTCCAGCGATAAAAGCCAAGAATAACGTTCACAGCTCGCACAATGACGTTTCCTGGCAACGGGGTTTGAGATACGTTTTCTCTTGTTTGGTGGGTGTGTCAAACCTGTCAGCCCAATCAGCAGCAATGTCTATAAACCATGCGGTATTAAGACAGCTCGCACAATGTATTAACATCAAAATATATTCACAAGAGCAAGTATATTGTTTGAACGTATATTTACATTAAGTCAAAATAACTAAAATAATAAGAGCACAATTATAGATCTGAAACTTCTTTAAGTCTGTCTAAATATAATTTAGTAATTGCAATGTCTTCTGGTCCATATCCTTTCCTTAGGAAGGTCTGTTAGACCTTAACCTCTTAATGTGACAAAAATACTATAGGCCTACATATTTATATATTTGGCTATTGTATTGTGGAGTGACACTTTCATAAACTTTTCTATACTCCTCTTATATAATGGTTAATATTACAATAACATAGCACAACAACAGTGATCAGCAATAATAATAAGCCTAATACTCGCAATAAAAATAATAGCCTAGATCTTAACACAGTCTCTGAGGTAAGAAGTGGATTATTCTTCACCTGAAATGTTTGCGAGGCAAATGTTGGATAGGTTCCAAATTCTTCAAAAAGAACACAAATAATGGCCTTTTCAGCTGCCATAGTTGCAACTCTTGCGTCATCAGAACAGGGTGTTCAACTACCTGTCAACACTCCCGTTTTTCCCGGGAGTCTCCCGTATTTCACATAATTATGGATGTAAGAAACTAGGAAACACCTTCATGTTAAATACATGAAGTACTGTACTTTATGTATTTAACATGAAAGTGTTTCGTTTAACATGAAGGTGTTTCCATGTACTTCAAGTACATGATTTTTTTTGTTACATGTTCCACATGCACCACAATGTTTCCTTTTATGTAATATAAAATTTGTTATATTAAAGATAAATAAAAAAGAAACATGAATAAGTCTAATTATTATCACAATAATTCTTATTAATAATTATGTATTATGTATTTACTTATGTGTAATTAACTTGCCCCTGACCCACCCCAAACCCAACCCCCATCTGACTTCTGGACACTGACAGAAACGGACTTTGTGTGCGGAAGTTTTCCAGTCCACTCACTAACGCGATAAACTCCCAGACACGGACGGAAATGTTTACTCACTCACCAGTAAATCCACGTACATCCCTGTCATGGCCGTGCGAAGTATGGGTGCTGCATGTGCTGCAGCACCCCCGTTGGAAAATGCAGACATTACACCACTCTCTGACAGATGCAAAAAAATAAATACATAAACGTATTAAAACATTTTTTAAATCCTCCTGTTTGTTATTAACTAAGAAGTTTTATGCACGAGGAGGTTTTGAGCACAACTAAATAATTATTGACCCTTTCGCACGTACGTACGATCACACCGGTGTGATCAGTCTAGGCTGGTCCCAGTGCATGACGTGATCAACTGCTAAATTCACATGTGCTTTCACGTGTTGGCTGGCGCTGAGCCAGAGAGAGGCGCGTTCAGAGCATAGGTTCAGAGCTGTCATATCACAACTTTTCAGTGTTTTCAATCACATAATGTTTCTTTTAGGTTTCAGACATATAAGTACTAAAAAAACAATACATTTAGCGTTTGTAAATGCACACTGATGTCAAAGGAAGAGCCAATAATAATCCTTTCCATTATAAATTAGACACGTTGTTTTATTCATATCAGATACACATGTGTAAGTAACTTTAAAGTTTACTCTATTCTTCTCCCAGTTCACCAGCCACTTACTTTTATGTATTTCGGGAGAAGTGGATGAATTCACGTGTTGTAAATCCAACAGATCCGATTCTCTGAACTGCGTCTGCGGCACACAACTAAGATGCCGTCGCGCGCATACAGCTCAACTAACGCGATCGTTATAAAGGTGTTTTAAAACACTTCCACTTGCATATATTTGACAATCGGAATATCAGATATTCATGCCATATCTAACAAATTTGTGAATATTTTGAATAAAAAGGAAAAACATGACATAAAAACGCAGATCATCATTCATTCAGCTCTGTTGTTGTTGCGGTGTGTCACGTGACAAGCAATGACGCGTCACCATGGAAACCATAAAGTGACACATTCTAAATAACGGTCGCCTTAAAAAACTCGCCCTGGGAGGTCAGCCAGATGCATCAGTCAACTGACCTCACGTTGAACGTCAAGGCGAAGACGTTGCAACAGTGAAGGTATAAAAATAATAATTAAAAAAACGTGAAGGTATCTAGATATCATAATGGCACAGAAAAGAATTTTGGATTTTTTTGGTACACCAGCTTCTAAAAAGAGCACGACGGAGAATACAGGAAAGCATCCCGACACCGACCAGCTCTTCGCCAGAGCCTATAGTAGGCCTGCTAGTTTTGCCTCAGAGACCGCCAAGACCTGTGTTCTGTGAGTGTGTGTCTGCGCCCTGACCAGAGCCATAAGTTTAAATAACGTAGGCTTATATGTGCTGTTAAAAATATTTGCTTTTGTGGACGTTCTTGTCCGCTGTGCGCGACAACCTTTTGGAGCTGTTTAACTTATATCTTGGCTATTTGTACGTGTCTGCTATGTGCAACGGAGTCTGGTTACAAGATTGGTATAAATATGTTTAATTCTTATTAGTGTGTGTTTACTTTGTTATTAGACTTAGACATTATTAAGAGGTGTCCACCTGACACGCAGAAAAATGCACCTCCCATTACAGCACCCCCAACTTAAAACCTCTTCCCACGGCCCTGATCCCTGTGCGTGAGAAGTAGTCTCGGCAAAAAAATCCAGGCAGTTACATCTCCGTAAACGTACACTCATGTCTCAGTAAAGTCTATAAATCACTGTACACTTAATATGTTTAAATGCCTCGTGCCTTCTATACAAAAATGCGTCAATGCACTTATAAAACTGTCAACAAAAAGCCACAAACACAGCAAGGGATCAACAAAACTCAGTTTTTATTTTTCAGCCAATGCTATAGGCTATACTATAAACATACCATGTTTTTTCATTTAATTCTGCCTTTCAGAAGCTTCAGAAGATACTGTTATGCTCATAAGTTTAAATACCCCTAGCAAAGAGATGAGCAAACTCGGTCCTGGAGGGCCACTGTCCTGCTCCAACCCTGATCAAACTCACCTCCCTGTAGCCTTCTAGTAATCCTGAAGACCTTGATTAGCTTCAGGTCTGTTTAATTAGGGTTGGAGCGAAACTCTGCAGGACTGAGTTTGCCCATCTGTGCCCTTGTAGAATATGCAATCATTTTAACAAAATAAGAGGATTCATAATGTATGCTATTTTTATTTAGTAGCTACTGTCATGAATAAGCAATTTTACATAATAGATATTTACATTTACTGGTTTTATAAAAAAGAAAATGTATAATTTATAAAGAAAGTTTACATACACTGGATGACCCAACAGCTGTTTTATGTTTTGGGTAGTGCTGTCAAATGATTAATCGTGATTAATCGCATCCAAAATAAAAGTTTTTGTTTACATACTATATGTATGTGTACTGTGTATATTTATTATGTATATATAAATACAGACACATACAGTATATATATTGAAAATATTTACATGTATATACATTTATATACTTATATTCTTATATTTTTATATTATATAAATATATTTAATATATAAACATAACATATTTTTCTTAAATGTATACATGCATGTGTTTGTAATTATATATACATAATAAATATACACAGCATACACGCATATATTATGTAAACAAAGACATTTATTTTGGATGTGATTAATCGTGATTAATCATTTGACAGCACTAGTTTTGGGATAGTTTTTCATAAGTCCAGAGCAGTTCAACTGCCTGCTATTCTTTAGAAAAATCCTCCAAGTCCCGCAGATTCTTTGGTTTCCCAGGATCTTCTGCATATTTGTGGGGAAGTCGTGGCCTAGTGGTTAGAGAGTTTGACTCCTAACCCTAAGGTTGTGGGTTTGAGTCTCGGGCCGGCAATACCACGACTGAGGTGCCCTTGAGCAAAGAAACCCCAAACTGCTCCCCGGGCGCCGCAGCATAAATGGCTGCCCACTGCTCCAGGTGTGTGTTTCATGGTGTGTTGTGTGTGCACTTTGGATGGGTTAAATACAGAGCACAAATTCTGAGTATGGGTCACCATACTTGGCTGTTTGTAACATCACTTTCATATTTGGCCCCTGTCCGACAATGACTAATAATTTTGAGGAAAAATGATTATAAAAGGAAAAATTAGGAAAACTGATTATAAAAGGTGAAAACATTGTTCACTGATACTCCAGAAGGTAACAATGCATTAAGAGTCGGGGTTGTACATTTTGAACAGGATATGATGAGTAAATGTTGTTTCTTGTTTTGTTTAAAGTCATCATATCTGTTCATTTAGTACTGCCCTTCAGAAGCTACATAAAATACTTTTTTAATGCTTATTTTCAGAAAAAAAATTAGTAGTTTTCCCTGATCATCCAATTCAAGTAGTCAACACCCTGTGTCTCTTAATAAATTGTATTGCTTTCTTGAAAGTCACATAAATGCGTTTACCGTTTTGAAATAGTTGTGTATGAGTCCCTCAGATGTCCTCAGTGTAAAAAAAATGGATCTGAAATCATACATTCATTGCTGGAAAGGGTTCAAATATGAAAGTGAAGGATCTGGAGGATTTTTCTGAAGAAAAGCAGCCATTTAAACTGTTCATGACAAAGGACTCATGAAACACTATCACAAAACCATCATGAACCACTATTTCTTTTTATTTAACCAGATATAATTCTGACTAGCAGACTAAATGTAATTAAATGATATTTAATTTCAGTGAAATATCAATACCTCTATCATCCTCTGCCATGTCCTTTCTATTTATCATGTGGAAACTGTCACCAGTGGTTCAAAGGTTCATATTTTCACAGTCCTTCAGATGAATGGTTGGGTCTGGGAACAGAGGATCCTGTAAAAAATATAATAAAACACACTTTCTCTGAATACATTTTACAGTTTTTCATTGTTTAAACAGCAAGTTAGAGATTAGAAACATAACATGATTAATACAAATGTAATGAAAACAGGCGGAGTTATTTTTGTTAGCTGAATTATACAAGCAATTCACAAGGTCACATATGGTATAATAGAGAGAATAGCATATTGGCCTGCTTTTCGTCTGGGAATGAAGGTGAGAAAAGCAGCGATATATAGTCTTCCTCTGATGCTAATTGGTTGGATTGTCTAAAATGTTTCTCCTAAACTTTTGTTAAAAAAAAACTTCATCAATAATTGGAAAAAAAATCAAAGCTAGTCAAAGTGATTTAGTAACTGAATAAAATATAAGATAACTTTAGTAATCGAATGGTATTCAAAAAACCGTGTTTCAAGTTACCTGATTGATGACTGTTCTTTAAAGACCAGCAGTTTTCCAGAAGAATGGCAACTTTTGCTATCTGACCTAAAAACATTATATACATACACATTAAAACATATACATTAAATCACATTATAATAAAACAAAATACATTGTAGATTTCTAAACATTAAAACTAGAACACTGACACGAACAAAACAAGTGAAATTTACGCTGCACTTTGAAAATTATGATATAATAACAAATTAAGACACACCATTTCTTCTCCAAGGCTGTCTCAGGTGAATCAGAAGTCAGCTGCAAGTGTTTGGAGCCTCAGAATGTGTCTGCAGATTTGTCAATAGGGAATACAGGTGCATCTCAATAAATTAGAATGTCGTTGAAAAGTTCATTTATTTCAGTAATTTTACTCAAATTGTGAAACTTGCGTATTAAACAAATTCAATGCACACAGACTGAAGTAGTTTAAAGCCCTATTCGCACGGGATTAGTATTACCTGGTGACCTCCAGTCATTTGTAATAATTGCGGAGGTTGTCTGTGATCTTAATCCCATGCAAATCGTCCATGTCTGTAATTTGTAAAGTAAAAATTCCCCTGCAAATGACCTACCATATTTCACCAAACACCAAGGTCCTATGATAATATTAGTCCCATGCGAATCGGCATCTATGTGATTTGGCCAGCATTTGGCGGGTCGTATATCATTTTTCGAGGTTTTTGTAGTGTTTTGATAGTATTTTGGGTGCGGTCATATCGCTACACCATACAATTTGTAGAAAGAGAAAGCTGTAAAGGTTTTGAGGTTAATGTGTTACAAATAAATCAAGCATAAAGCTATTATTTTAACCTGGTGAAATGTAAATGACACAGCGCACAAGACTATATTAGTTTCTTTTTTTAAATCCATCTGAACCAGAACATAGAATGGGACTCTCAAAGCCTTGACATCCGGGTATCCAGGAGATAAATCAGTAAATTCGAGTAAAATCACAGGCTTCGCTTATCCCGTGCGAATGCACCGCATGAAATTCAGATGTGGGGGGTAATTTCAAAATCACACAAGGTCCCCAGATAATAGCCTACTAATCCCGTGCGAATAGGTTGTAAATCTTTGGTTCTTTTAATTGTGATTATTCTGACTCACATTTAACAAAAACCCACCAATTCACTATCTCAACAAATTAGAATATGGTGACATGCCAATCAGCTAATCAACTCAAAACACCTGCAAAGGTTTCCTGAGCCTTCAAAGTGGTCTCCCAGTTTGGTTCACTAGTCTACACAATCTTTGGGAAGACTGCTGATCTGACAGTTTGTCCAAGAAGACAATCATTGGACACCCTTCACAAGGAGGGTAAGCCACAAACATTCCATTGCCAAAGAAGCTGGCTGTTCAAGTCAATCTTCAAAAAAAACATAGTATACGTACACTTTTACTATATAATAAAACCATGGTTATTTTCATGAGGGCTGGTGTACTGGAAATCTCTGAACACGTCTAGTGTGTGCAATCAGAAATCTCCTGTATCTGGAAATCTCTGTGCATCTCAAGTGTATGGTCGTGTACGGGACTCAGCACTACGGTGTACATTTTAGGACATCCTCAGACCTCAGTCTTAAATGAAAGCGCGTCATGCTCAGACTAAAAGGCTTCAGTCATTGGACCAAACGGCATCACGCCTCAGACTGAAAAAGCTCAGGTCTCAGGAAAAAGGACGTCAGGTGTCAGGTCTCATACAATTAGGCAACAACGAAATGGACTCAGACAAAAAGGCATCAGACAAAAAGGCATCAGACAAAAAAAGCATCAGACGAAACAGACGGACTCAGACAAAAAGGCATCAGACAAAACGGACTCAGACAAAAAGGCATCAGAACGGACTCAGACAAAAAAAAAACACACAAAAAAAAAACACACAAAAAAAAAACAGACAAAAAAAGCGGACTCAGACAAAAAAAAGCACTCAGATGAAACAGACGGAGTCAGACAAAAAAGGCATCAGACAAAACGGCATCAAGACAAAAAGGCATCAGACGAAACGGACTCAGGTGGAGTATCGCGTTGCCCTGCCCCAGGTGACGTCACACACACGCGGTTCAGAGGAAGTGGTATATAATGGTTGATTGATGGCAAAAGGAGGTAAGCAGTGCCTGATATATTATATTTAACAGTTTTATTCAAATGTTACACTACTTAAGTTATATACGGAAGAAAACATGCATTTGCAGATTCTGTGTGCACGTTAATAAAGTTTAGTTTAGCCATATTGCAACTAACGAGCTTTTATTTTGGCAACGTGTCGTAAAGGTAAAGTGAATTCTTTCGAGCTATTAGATTGAAATCTTAATCTAATTATAATATAGTACCTTTATGTGTCTAACACTAGTTGTTGAATTAAATGATTTTGTAAAAACAATGATTCTGTTTTTATAAACTAAATATATATCTGTTTGTTTTGTTTGTCAATCAAGTTATCGCTGATATTTTTCGGGGTAAGCATGGCTATGGTGAGCAGGACATTATCACCTGGGCTAATTACCTGGGTTCGGTACCATTTTAGATGTCAAGGCAACAAATAAGCTCCTCCCATGCCAGAGAATTACCGTTTGTTCATTCCAAACCTGCATGTCATCCTGGACTGCACAGAAATCCGGTGTGAAAGCCCTACATCACTGATACTCTACTATAAGATCTTCTCCAGTTACAAGAGCACTACCCACATTCAAAGGTCTGGTTGGAGTAGCTCCATGTGGTGCAGTGACTTTTATTTGCCAGCTTTACACCGGTTCAATCTCTGACGAAGAAATCCGTCATTTTGGACCTGCTTGAGCCTGGCAGATGTGGTTCATGGCAGACAAGGGGTTCACTATTGAAGATATGCTCTCTAGTGTAGGTGCTAAACTGATCAATCCACCTTTTCAAATGTGCCAAGCAGTTCAGCGATCAGGACTGTGAAAAAACACAGGCCATTGTACGCCTCAGAATTCTGGTGGAAAGGGTGATTCGAAGGGTCAAGGAAAAACACATCTGGGATTCTGTTGAGAGGCCTCTCACCTTGTCAGGAATAGTATTAATCAAGATCTGCATAATTGCGGTTTTAATGCTTAATTATCATGGGGACCAATGTTTCTAGAGGCACGCGTGAATGTTATTAGTATATTAGTTAATTTTTTAGAATAACTTTGATTGATTACATTATGTAGCATTTTAGTGTTAACTTTAATATACTTTTTTTTGTTACCTTTTTTCAGTTAGTTGCATGGGCATACCTTTTAATAACTTACCATCTTTAAATGTGTTTTTACTTTTTTTTTTTTTTTTTTACTTTTTATTTAAAGAAAATTTTATCTTATTGTATATTGAAATTATTGTTATATAAAATTTCCCTGAAAATTATTTGACAGACCACAATGAACTAGTTGACAAATGAAGAGTCTTTTTATACTGATTCATGAAAATAAAAGTTCATTCTGGTGTTCATTATTTCACACAATGTATCAATCAAATGTAAATATAGACAAGTATTAAATTTTGTATACATAATCAATACTTACAGAAGAGTCTAATAAAAAAACAATGTATTCACCTTGGTAGGTACAATATTTACATCTAATTAAATGCAATGTAATATATATTTAATGTTATATTTGTGATGTATTAAATGTTACAAAAGATCTATAGGAAATATGCTACATCTCAACGACATAAAGTAATACTACTATAATTAAAAGTAAATCTTAAATTCTTAAGTTTATACCTAATAATATGAACAGAATTCTGTCCATTCATACCACTGAAAGATACACACCATGTAAATGTTATAATAGTACATGTCTAGCTTTGCTTTTCATTTATGCTATGATGAACGCATCATCTGCGCCAAATCCTCTGTATTGTGAAATCCTGATTTTGCATCAGATTCACAAAGAAGTCACACCAGTGTATACCAGTACCTGCAAGCTGACCGTGTACCTGCCAGTAGGACTTAGGGGTCTCTTTACGTTTGGCTAGTCCTCTTTGAATTTTCATAAATGTACCTGAGTAATGCTGGTCAGATCAGAAATGTGCTTTTTTACCTCCCACTAATCCCAAATTGGAATGTTTGCAGATGGATCGTGCACTTAAAATATAATATATATCAGACAACCGGCTTACCTCCTTTTGCCACAATGAACCTATTATATACACTTCCTCTGAAAACGCCGTGCGTGTGACGTCACCTGGGGCAGGGCAACGCTGATACTCCACCTGATCCATTTTGTATGATTCCCTTTTTTGTCCGTTGTCGTCCGTTTCGTCTGATTTCGTTTTTGTCTGATGCATTTTATCTGAGCTCTTTTGAGTCCGTTTCATCTGATGCTTTTTTGTCTGGAGTCCGTCTGGTTTCGTCTGATGCCTTTTCTGCTGAGTCCGTTTCGTCTGATGCCTTTTTGACTGATGCCTTTTAGTCTGAGTCCGTTTCATCTGCTGCCTGTTTTGTCTGATGCCTTTGAGTATCTGAGGTTCCGTTTCGTCTGATGCCTTTTTTGACTGATGCCGTTTAGTCTGATCCGTTTCATTCATCTGATGCGTTTTTTTTGGGTCTGAGTCCTGTCTGTTCTCGTCTGATGCCTTTTTTGTCTGATGCACTTTTGTCTGAGTCGGTTTGGTCCTGATCCTTTTTTGTCTGAGCCTTTTTAGTCCTGATTACGTTTCGTCTGATCCTTTTTGACTGATGCCTTTTTTCGTCTGCGTCCGTTTCGTCTCTGATGCTTTTTTTGTCTGAGTCCTTCTGTTTTTCGTCTGATGCCTTTTTTGTCTGATGCCCTTTTTGTCTGAAGTCTGTGTGGTCTGATTGCCTTTTTGGGTCTGATGCCTTTTTAGGTCTGAGTCCAGTTTCGTCTGATGCCTTTTTGTTCTGATTGCCGTTTTGTCTGATGTCCGTTTCGTCTGATGCCTTTTTGTCTGAGTCCATTTCGTCCTGATTCCTTTTTGTCTGAGTCCGTTTTCGTCTGATGCCGTTTTTGTCTAAGTCCTGTTTTCGTCTGATGCCTTTTTTGTCTGAGTCCGTTTCATCTGAATGCCTTTTTTTGTCTGAGTCCCTTTCATATCTGATGCCTTTTTTGTCTGAGTCCAGTTCGGTCTGAGATGCCTAATTGTAGTAGACCTGCCAGCTTTTTCCTGGGGAGACCTGAAGCGTTTCAGTCTGAGGCGCGATGCCATTTTGTCCAATGACCGAAGCCTTTTAAATCTGAGGCATGACGCCTTTTTATTTAATGACTGAGGTCTGATGTGATGTCCTAAAATTGTACATCGTACAGCACACTTGCCTGGGAAATTTTCGTACAACGGGTCGTGGCACCTTAAAGTTTCACCTGAAATTGGCCCATGTCAGATTTTTCCCTGGAAATTCCTCTTTTTCACGCAGTAATTTAAACTCTAAATCTTAAATCTAAAATGTGGAAATATAGATACCACGAAATCTCAATGGTATATTATAATTGAATAAAACTAATTTAAATAAGTATAAATGCTAAATCCAATCTTAAATATCCACGTAAATCCTAGCTATAGGCCTATGTAAATCACAAATTTTACGTAAATGATAAAGTTACATTTTAAATGGTTAAATCTTAAATCTAATGTTGAGCTAATATTTAAAAGTTTTAGCTAAACATTTGAGAACATCCAAATTTTATATAAACACAGTCCCTGCATTAAACAAACTCGAAAACGCACGACAATACAGAAAGCAAGCATTATGTTTAGTCTATCACTTGTGGGATCTGTTTTGATATCATATTATACAAATAAATATTTTTTTGCACAAAATGTTGTTCTTATTTAAACTAACCACCCCCACACCACCTTATTAAAACATAAATGTTTGCAAACCCACAGAGGGACTAAAAGAACTCTGGACAACATCGGTGGGGCATAAATATCAATGTCCAGGAAGATCACAGAGGAAACTGCTTTGTCAAAATGCCAGTCACAATCCTATAAACGTGCTTATTTGTTCAATGTTGAGGGCGAACGTGTCTACTAAACCAGACATCAATGCCCCCTAGTGTTGCATTGACATAAACAACCCTTGACATTTGTGTAGCTTATTACAGCATAAAACTATCCACCCTGAAAGTCTTTTACATGTAAGTTAGTCATTTTAGCCATATGCTTGTTATCAAAGCAACTTTACAACTATAACAACTAAGCAATCCAAAAAAACCAACAAAAAGCCATAAAATGTCCAGTGCAGTATGATAAGTCTTGAGTTTAGTATCGCCCAACACAATACAAACATAAAACGGTCGCAGTTTTATAGATATATATAGTATATTATATATTATAAATAAATAATATATATTCATATATATATATATAGATTATAGATGAAAAAGAATATCGAAAGCTAAGTTTGAGAATGCTGTTTTTTTTAAGGAAAAACAAGCATTGCAAGACAAAGTGCAGTGGCTAGATAGGAGGGTCCAAGTTTGCTTGTTTTTTTTTTTAATAAAAGAAAGAAACAAAATAGATTAACATTATAATTTAAAAGAAGTGCTGAGAGTTAGAGGGTCAAATAAACAAATAAAGATGGAAAGAGTTGTTTTTTAGTCGTCGTTCTTGAAGATGGCTAAGGACTCCTCAGCTGCTAGGGTGATGAGTTGGGCAGGGTCATTCACCAAAGGAGGGAACATTTATTAAAAGTCAGTGAAAGTGATTTTGTTCCTCTTTTGTGGGATGGCGCAATAAAGCGTTGGTTTACCTTGCGAACGCACTTCTTAGAGGCCCAATTAATCTGAATTAATGAATTGGTAAAGGGGTGCCGACCCAGTGGTGTTTTTTGGACACTTTTAAAAAGTGGTTCTTTAAAGGTTCTTTACATTAAGTAATGGTTTTTAAGAACCCTTTTATATGCTGAAATGGTTCTTTGTGTTAGAGTTTAATAGGTTCTTTATCCTGCCCCTTTTTTTTCAATCTGTAACTGTCACAGCACCTCGACTTACTGATTTTCTGGGCGCAACCATCCAACTACAAACAGACTGTCAACCCACTCTCAACAGTGTAAATAAATGTTCTTCTTTTCTAACAATGTCTATAAATTATAACTTCAAATTCGCTATTGGTTTTCCTTTCTTTCCTCCTTTTATTTTAAGAAAACATGCCCAAACGTGTGCCAGCTTTATTCGGGTTAAGGATACTCTCCTCGTCCTTCATTTAATTGACAAAGATATTGAAATTTATGGTCCATTTTGTTAGATATTTTTTATTACTAGGGTTTATGGATAAACATACCCAGCTATCCCATGACTTTATATTACTTTTGCCTTCTAATATTGTGAAATGCTCACATACTATTTTTGGTCTTCATAAACAATTGTTTTCACATAAATAAATGAAAGGAGACAAACTGTATATCTGAACTCAATTGTGCATTTCAGATGCTGTCACATCCAACAACCTCATCATCTGCAGAGAGAAACTGCTATTCAATCACACCAAAATACAGATAATGATTAACTTAGAGGCATCATAGAGGATTGTGAAAATATTTCACTGGAGCTTGGTCTTCAATACACTATTTTATGTTCTATTTTGTTTTACTCCTTTTTTTTAAGCATTTATTTATGTTCAATGTCCATTGTCATTCATTAATGTATTCTGCTAATAACTGCTGTTAGAACACTGTCATTTTTGCTACAGTTTCACATGTCATTAAAAAATTTAATTGCCCACGTTGTTGTTGATTTTATGTAAATCCCTAAAAGAGACTTCAAGATATTATAAGACCAGGCAGATAGAGGGGTAAAAAAACTATATTAATAAATAATATATACAAATAATACTAATATTAAAAATATTTAGCACTAAAAAGGGTTCTGCTATTGTTACAAGCTGAAGAACCCTTTTCTGGTAATGTTTAGAACCATTTTTCTTAAGAGTATAGGCAAACATTAATGCCTTGCATTTTATGCGAGCAGCTATTGGTAGCCAGTGCAAACTGAGATTAAGATATTTTGGATGAAAATCGGGAGGCTTGAGACTGTCCCATAGACTGTCAAATAAATAACAGTGTCAAAGTCCAGGAAAGTATGAAAGGCATCATTAGAATAGTCCATCTGCCATCAGTGATTCAACCGTAATGTTATGAAGTGACAAGAATACTTAGTGTGGTTACACTAAGCTGAGTGAACGGGTTTTATATACAAAGTGAGCAGTTATGATGTGTTTGAATAAAAAGTTTGTTGCATGGTGCCTGTCAATCTAATGTATAACTATGCAGTAAACACTGCGTTGATTCCAAAAGAGAGCATGTTTCCATTTCAGACAACATTATGTGTTTATTGAAATGTATCTTTATGGGCCATAAGCATTTATTCTGATATTTAATAAGGCAAGGCAGCACGTTTATTTATAAAGCACATTTCATACCAATGGTAATTCAAAGTGCTTAGATAAAAAAGTAAATAATCATGAAGAAAATAACAAAAAATAAATCAGCAATTAAATCTTTGGAAATGATTTAAAATTGACTTATTTAAAATGAATTTAAAACAAGTTAAAAAATAGAAAAGTGATTTTACATAAAATAACAGTGAATCCGGTAAGAATACATTGTAATCAGTTCGGACAATCGCACATAAGATGCTCATACTGCAATAAATTCACAGCTAAACAGCATGAGTTTTGAGTCTAGATTTAAATGGTGACTAATGTTTTAGCACATCTGATCTCTTCTGGAAAGCTGATATTCCAACTGTTGGGCGGCATAGTAACTACAGGAAGGCGGGACTCCCCTGTTCCCTGTTGTGAACCCTTGGTATTTCTTAACTGTCTCGTCCTAATGATCTGATTGGTCCTGTTAGGCTTATAGTGGTTGGGGGGGAAAAGGGGCAAATCTGCAATGTATTTTGGTCCTAGTCATTGAGTGATTATAAACGGTAAAAGTAGGCTTTAAAATCAATCCTAAAATGTAACTGGAAGCCAGGTGTAAGGACCTGAGGACTGTGTGAATGCTCGATAGTTTCTGATCTATGTCCAGAATCCCTGGCAGCAGCGTTCTGATGAGCTGCAGCGTCTAAGGTCTTTATTTGGGAAGGCTGGTTAGAAGACCATTAACATAGGTCCACCCTGCTGGTGATAATGCATGAACAAGTTTCTCCACGCTGACTGGAAACAAACATCCTAAATTCTTGCATGTTTTTTGTGATAGTATGCTGATTTAGTTACTGCTTTGACATGACTACTGAAATCACAAAAAGAGTGTGAGTGTTGTTTAAGTTACTGTTTATAAGGTTTGAGAAGAAATTCTGTCTAGCTGTGGCTAGTTTCACATTAAAAGCATGAAGGCTGTCTTTATAGATGCTATAGTGAATTTCAAGTTTCGTCATCCGCCACAACCGCTCGGCTTTTCTGCATTGTCTTTTCATAGTCTGAACTGCTGTTGATCTTCTCCAAACTGATTTCTGTCTGTTTGTTTTCTTACTGACTATTATTGGAGCAATATCATCAATAACATTCTTAACTTTTGAGTTAAAGGAATCAAGGAGAATATCAACAGAGTCTGCAGAAATCCTTGGTGTTAAAGATAGCCTCCATAAATAGCACACTAATGTTCTCATTAATAATAAACAGAAGAGAAAACACATGCCCACACAAACATATGCCCACTTTTATGAAACACTGAGCTTACCTGGAAGAGTTTCATTGTAATAAATTACAACGCACCCTAACTCAAATTTGACAACCACAAAACAAAACAAAAAAAATAGCTGCTATTTTAATTGCAACTGTGAAAGAGACTTAGAAAAAGGCAAGAAATTTTATTTTTTTCATTTCTAAATGCAGTTAAAACATTAATTGTATGTCCTTGTAGTTTCACAAACAAATGTAAGAGTGTGAAAAGTGTTTTAAAGGAGATTAATTCTAAAAGTCAGCAGAGCCAAAGTCCACATAACTGAGAAAAAAAAAAAAAAAAACATACATATTGAGCTCTGAGACAAGTGAGCAAAGAAGCAGAGACAGGGACATTTATTCACCATAATTCTGAATGCAGTTAAACTGGTAGAACGTGTATACGAAACTCGAATACCAGCGCGTAATCATTTACTTGAACTCGCGCGCACTACGCGACTGTAGCTGACCGAGTTCTCCGCCTTTGCTCTGCTCTCCAAAAAATACGATACCACAAGGGCATGCCGTGACCTCATGTTTGGTGGGTTAACATGAAAAGTCCCGAAGAATAATGGTTCGCTAAAGCGAGCTTATGTTGAATTTATGATTTTGTATAGCCTATTTTTCCTCTACCAGCAAGGAGTTTTAACAAACAATGTCTACTTTTATTGCATTGAGCTTGGTTTCTTGATTAAAAAAATAATTTGCTATAGAATATAGTTCACTTCATACATCCACTAAATGAAAATATTACTGGAACTTTTGACAATAAATGCAGTCAGACACAGTCGGGGGAGAACTGATCGATCTCCTTCATAAAATGTGATTTAAACTATTTTTGCTGAAAGACATATCTCTACATTTTGGCAGTAACCTTATTAATCTCTTCTTAAATGTTTTATTATTATTATTATTTTAATGTATATACCACTTTCCAAATCGCCATTAACATATATATATACACACACACACACACACTGCCTGTCCCAAAAAAAGTTATATACTCTAATATTTCGTTGGACTGCCTTTAGCTTTGATTATAGGACGCATTCGCTGTGGCATCATTTCGATAAGCTTCTGCAGTGTCACAACATTCATTCCCATCCAGAGTTGCATAAATTTTTCGCCAGGATCTTGTGTTGATGATGGGAGAGTCGGACCGCTGTGCAAAGTCTTCTGCAGCACATCCCAAAGATTCTCATTGGGGTAAAGGGTCTGACTCTGGACTCTGGGGTGGCCCATCCATGTGTGAAAATGATGCTGCATGCTCGTGCCATCAGGGAAGAAAAAAATAATTAATGGAATAACCTGGTCATTCAGTATATTCAGGTAGTCAGGTTTCCATCAATGATAGTAAGTCATCCTGGCCCAGATGCAGCAAAACAGGCCCAAAACATGATACTACCACCACTGTGTTTCGCAAATGGGATGATGTTCTTATGCTGAATTGCAGTGTGTCTTTCCTCCAAACAGAACATTTCTCCAATATCCTCTGGCTTGTCCACATGATATTTATGTGCTGCAGACAGGCAGTGATTTCTTTTTGGAGATCATGGCTTTCTCCTTGCAACTCTGCCATGCACACCATGTTTGCTCAGTGTTCTCCTGATGGTGGACTAATGAACATTAACATTAGCCAATGTGAGAAAGGCCTTTAGTTGCTTAGAAGTTACCCTGGGTTCCTTTGCAATCTCGCAGACTAATACAAACCTTGCTTTTGGAGTGATCTTTGTTGGTCAATCACTCCTGGGGAAGTAACAGTGGTCTTGAATCTCCTCTAATTCTACATAATCTGTCTGACTGTGGATTTGTGGAGTCCAAACTCTTTAGAGATGGTTTTGTATCCTTCATCCAGCCTGATGAGCAACACCAACTCTATTTTTGAGGTCCTCACAGATCTCCTTTGCTCGGCCAAGATTCAATTCCGCAAACATGATCAGACTTTCATAGATCCCTGTTCTTTAAATAAAACAGGGCAGACAAAGAGACCTGGCAGTCATTCCATTGTTTGAAAACACCTCTGAACAGATGGACTTTAATTTACCCTCAATTTAACAGCTAATCATTGAGATTCACATACTTTTGCACTGCACAAAATGTAAAACTAGGTATTTTTCTCATAAATAAATTACAAGAATTTTTTTTTCTCATTTGTTTGATTTTTTTTTTTTTTTTTGTCTACTTTCAGGACTAGTGGATAAATTTGATGATGAATTGGTCATATTTAAGAAGAAACCTAGAAAATTGTAAAGGGTTCACAAACTTTCAAGCAGCACTGTAAATATAATAACAACAAAATGTTGTTACAATTGTCACGACAAGGGGTTTGTCTTGGTTCTCTCTGGACTCCATTTCCCATAAACCCCTGCCTAGAACTCATTATTGCACCACACCATTTTCATATCAGGAACACTATAAAAGTTGCACACATCGCTGGTTATTGTTTAGCCTGTTAACGTGTTATACTATCTAGTTTCTGTCTTGCCTTGCCTACGTATTTTGATCTTGGATTGCTTATTGGATTACTCTTTTTGCCTGCTCTTGGATTATACCTGTTTGCCCCTGTTTTGACCCATGCCTGTTTATTACCATGTTTTGTCTATTAAAACCCTGCAGATGGATCCAAATGTCTAACGTCTCAATCAGAACTTTACAATAATATATATAGAAATGATGCTATATTTAGAACAACAGAAATATTGTTAACAAATTAAATGAGGAGCAAAACAAGGTAGTTAGGAAACATAATGGCACAGATTTTTTTGTATTGTTTATTGTTCTTTATCACAGGCATAATAATAGTGCACTTTCATTTTTTGAATTATTACACAGACATTTATTTTCTCATCATTATTTTTTTCCCTCCCAATTTAATGACTTGCATTTCTTACGAAAAAAGTTCCTACTGTGCGCGACGGGAAGAAAGAGTACAGCTTTACAATCTTAAGAGGAGTTATCAGTAATGACACAAAGATAATCAATAACCATCAGGTGAATATAGAATGGATAAAGAATGAGAGATGAGTAATATTTTCTGTTTACAATGAACAGAGACGGGGGGAGGGGGAGCATACATTGGGGGCAGGCAGGGTGTATGTATATAATGAGAGGAAAGGGAAGGGGGTGGTCTAAAGTATAATTCTATGATTGGGAGGCAGGAGCAGGACGAGGTATATAATGTATGGTAAATAAGTGAAGACTAACGATACATATGAAATGTGATACGTGTGCTGTATGTGTGAGGCGAGAAACAAAAACAGAATATCATTCAGTGCATAATGTGAAAGGGAGGAGGAGGAGAGGATGGACACATAGAGCAGGAGAGTGTCATGAACACAGAGAAAGCATGTGGAGTGTATTTCACATTCACTCAGAGCTGGTGCCCAGACAGTCTGTATTTGCACACTCCCAGACTTACCCTGCCTGAGACTAACAGAATTGAACAAAGAACATCTTCAGGGTTTTGCTCTGGTGTTTTCTCTGCCTCTGCAAGTGACCGGGTATGTTTGAGAGCGCACATGCTGACCGTTTTGTATATGTGGCTTTAAGGCATTTGGAGTGTACTAAAATAAGAATGTACCCCATATCATATCTAATGAACGATGCGCCTAAACATTCAACAGTAGTGAATATATTCAATGTGCTATGGAAAATCAATTCAGGATGATGAACAAGATGCTCGATGTCTGAACCTTCCGAAGCTTAGTCTTCCGCTATACTATTTTTTGCCAGGAGTGTATGTGATGGCTGCGGGATGGTGGCAGAGGGAGGACCAGAGCAAAACCTTGCTTTGCATTTAGTGCTCCTTGCATCAGGAAAAGAGTGGACTAGAGAGAGAGAGAGAGAGAGAGAGAGAGAGAGAGAAGAGAGGTGGAGCATTATGGTCAGATTCTGGGCTTCAGGGCAGAGGCTCATTGGAGAAAGAGCTTTTAAGTGGATATTCAGGATCATGTTCCCCCCCATTCACAAATGTAATGAGCTAAAAGCCCCACTGATCCTGAGTCCTGCACTTAAGAGAGCACTTCATTGATTCCAGTGGGTGGGCAAGGAAAGGGACAACTATTTGTTTTGAATACAATTCTCTTTTTAGGACAGTGCATTCCAGTTTCAAAGTCCAGTTATCATTCTTTTTGTTTCATATTGTCAGTTTTGAGAAGGAGAGTCTTCTTGGGGTGTGTGTGTGTGTGTTTGGATGTGTGTGCGTGTGTGAAAAAAGAATACTGCTCGCATTTGTACAAAGGGCTGGCCCAGTACGCACGAGTCCCGAACTTGGGCTCTCGTCTGGGTAACATCTCAAAGATGAAGAGTAAACACAGCGGGCCCTTTCTTCTCATTCCCTCTGTTTTTCCTCTGCTTCTGTAAGGTTCACTTCAGTCTTTACGTCATACATCCTGGGGGGTTTTTTGAAGTCTCTCCCCGGGGGAGACGCCAAGGCATGGAGTCATTGCTTGGATGATTTTCAAAGTTGTTCTCCAGCTTTCCCCTTTTGGGAGTTTGCTTTTTTTATTGAAAAGAAATGAAAATGAATGGGTAAACGAAGGCACTCAATGGTTTTAAAAGGACATTGCAGCATTGATATCAAATATTTGGGAACAGTAAAAATAGGAAGTTTTCTGCCATTTTCTAATTGGTAATTTTTTCCCCCATGTCATTTTGAGTTTACCAGCCTCAACTTTAAAATCAAATAAATAAATAAATAAATAAATATTCACTGAAATAAATATATTCTTCAAAATTAATTAAAATGTAACATATTTATATTTTTGTTTTTTGACATTCACTTCATTTTGTTGATGGAAATATTTCACATCTCAGCTCAAAAATACAATATAAATATTGAAATGGAAAGCAAAAAAAGATTTTTTTGGACTTCTACTTATGATGGAAGTTCTACCAGGAATCACATGAGAAATGGTGGAGGCTTTCGCATTTTTTCTCACGCGGGTCTTTGTATGACACAAGGGGGTGACTGCTATTTTGTTCCTCTTGTTCGGTTCTGTGTGAACATGTCATAGGAAACTAGATGCCTGCTCATCCCCTGTGCCCGCTAGTAAGTGGGATGGATCTGAGATACTTTCAGAACTGCAAGACTTAAAACTGGCCAATTTTGCCCCAAATGTAGCTTCCAGTGGGCAGCTCTCCAATGTATATCTGACACTGACTGATTTTAACTCTTTTAAAAATATCACAGAAATTCAGGATCTACAAAACAAGCTTGAACAATCAGTGTTTAACATAGCCTATATCTTCAACATGTAATATCTCACTAAAGGCATAATCCGTCCTCAGCTCACGAAGGTAAGTCACAGGACTTGGTTACAATATTTAGATCGCCCTTCTAAAATCCCTATTCTTTTCTTTACATAGTGTTCTAGAAATCCTTTTTTTGTGCTCCAAGTGGTGTTAAGAACGGAGAACTTCCCCCCTTTTTCCCACAATCTTTGCTTTTCTCTGCCTCAAACAGCTCACTGTGATTTTCTGATGGATCATTGATTATGATAATGAGGATGATGATGATGATGATAATGAGGATGAAGATAAGTTTTGAGACATTCTTTCTGTCCCACTTTGGTGTTTGTTGCCCTTGTATTGTTTGTTACATTAGGTCACTGATGTCCACCGGATGTCAATCTCCCCTTGTTTGTAGTGTGTATGAAATAATTTATAGCTAGTCATATGAAGCCATAAATCTTGCTTCCATTTTTCAAATCCTTTGTCTTCCTAACAAGGATAAGTGATCGTAATTTTTTCATCAGATAATTATTTTCATGTAAGAAAACTTCCATGTGGATAGACTCCTGACTCTCCTATTGTCAGCAGTTGGAGATCCCCAGGGTTTCCGCTTAGTGATGTTGAAAAATCAAGGCTGAGTATACCTGTTGTTGTGTACTGTGCGGAGGGACTATGAGGGCTCCGTCGTGGTCTGTGGGGGCCAATCAAGAGCGGGGGATTGTTCCCACCCACTGGCAAAGCTTTCTCTGGCATTAGTTCACCTTAGGGTCAATGAGACACTGGGTCCCATTTGAGGGACATGGAGGCGAGGGCATCTTTATATCCTTCTCCAGACCCCTTTCTTTGTAGTACACTCACACTACCACGCAATTACTGCTCTCCTTCTTCTCGACGCTGCGTTAACTGTCGCGCTCACCTGACTGTATACACTGGCCTCTGAGCCAGCCCAGCGAGTTTCTGTAGCGGTGTGTTGAGTGTGATGCCCTGGTGGCTTAGATGATTCGTAGCCATTTGCTCCTATGAAGAAGTCCCCCCAGAAACATCCGGGAATGAAACATTTTGTTAATTGAAAATGACAATAAAACTACACTAAAATCAAAAATTCAGATGAATTTTAAGTTCACCCTGTGCAAACATCAAACAGTACATTGCTACACAATCTACCCCCCCCCCCCCCAAATTCAAATAAGATAAAAAGATCTATAAAACCAAACGAAAAAAAATGGTAAATAAAAAAATGAGTTTTACTTTAGTAGATTTTGATACATAAAATTGCAAAAACCTTCACCTTTTTCCCTGCATTATGCTATGAAAAATGCCACTGGATATTTATTTAACAATAAAGTTTAACAATGTTTTTGTTTTTATTTTTAATTTATACCAATAAACTTGGAGCTGCCTGCATCCAATATGAAACACTTAACTTTTTTAAAAATATACCTACTAAGCTGTGCAAACCTGGGCCCTGTGAACCATGTCAGAGTAAAAAAACTAATAATACACAAATAATCAGGGGTGCAAAATAAGTTTTTTTTGCAGCCTGGTTCTCATAAGAGCACTGGACATTTGGTTTGGTCCTCATCAGTGCACATAGTGTGACCATTTAAATCTAACTATTGTAAAAATTTATTCATCAATAGTGATGATAATACTATAATTGCACTTTATTTAGATTTTTAAACTAAAAGTGCAAAAAAAAATAATAAAATGTGATAATGCTATATGCTTTTAAAAATAAAACCCCAACAGAGATTACAATTAAAATAAAATAAAAATTGTTTTGTACCGTAAACTTAAAAATAAAAATGCTAATATTGACTCGTTGATACATATATGACATGTTTCATCATTTTCAAACTTAAAAATCAGCAAGCTTTCATTTTGTGGGTTGCTGGACAGTAAGCTCTAGATTTTATGCTTTCAGTTTGAATAGAAATCTTATACGTATTTACAGTTTTCCATGAAAAGGTTAATTGTGTCATTAACAGTGTCAAGTGCGGTATGCCAACCACCAAGGATGACTCCTTTTTTTTTTTTTTTTTTTTTTTTTTTTTTTTTGCGGTCCGAACTTATTTACACAGGATTTTTTATTTTTGTTGCACGTATGCCGCAGTGTGCACCCCTGTAAGAACTTAATACACAACAATATATAGTAGATAAATGTGGCAAAAAAACCTAAAATTAAAATGAATTAAACTAATATGAAACATTAATTTATTGGTATGATTATATGTTTTGAGTGGAAGTTGTAGCGTGTAACATTCATGAAGCGCACGCACAGAGGGCTGGTCATGTGTACTGAGAAGAGGGGTGGGGTGATCTTGAATGGTCTCTACCCACTCTTTTTAAACCTGCGACTAAGGACCTGAAAAACAATAATCATTCACCATCTGTAGAAATTGACAGCTAAGCACAGAACTCCATGACACTGCCGCACATCGTCTTTTTTAAAATACCTGATTATAGGGTGAAGGTGACTCTGTAGATGCCCAGTCCGTCACTCCTTCCCTCGTCCCTTTCTCTCCTCTTTCTTTCTCCCTCTCTCGTTCTCTCTCTCTCCTACAGAGACGCGGCGATTGTCCAACCTGAATTTGACAGTTTCTGGAAGCCTAGATGGACCCCTCCGGAGGACTTGTACTCCGCCACGGAGAAATTTCTTGTCTGAGAGATGACACTGTGGACTCAGGGATGGGATCTAGAGGAGAGCAGAGACTGTAGCATCAAAGTTTTGAATCTTCAAAGAAAAAAATTGCACACAAAAGCATTCTCTGAATGTGAAGAGGAAAGCAAAAACACATAACATTAAAAAATATCTAACTGATAGAAAAGGCATGGACAATATCAGCTTGCTGATGGAGCTTAGTGGTGTGTCTCGGGTCACCACAAATAGTTGCTATTCCCTCCTCATACTGATGAAAATTTCCAAACCACGACTTCTTTGCGCATGCCTTAAGAAAAATATTAAAATAAATGCAGATAAATACACAATACTAGATTACACATTACTTTGGTTACTGTTTCATGGGTTTCTCATTCTACACAGATATACACCCCTTAGGGACTTTTGTAACATCAGGAATGGATTTATTTGGTATATGAAGATGTTATCTTTGAAAATAACCCAAGGTCTTCTCCTTCAATCTGCCCTCATTCCTAGGAACTGTACACATTCAGGGAAGAAAAAAAAACGTAGTCAGATATGCTGACAAAAGTTGTCTAGAACAAACACAAAAATAATAGGAGGGCAGGTTTTTGCGTGTAAGCAACATTGAACGTCTGACCACACATTGCTTATGTAAAATGCACTGATGTTAAAATTTCAAGTAACTGTTTCATGTTTATGGCTGAGAAACCACATAAAGACTATATATAAAATTCTACTTTGTGTAAATTAATGTAAAATTAAACACACAAACAAAAAAAATTAAAACCCAGTCGGTTGTTAAATGCTCCAAGGGGAATTTAAGTATCACATATAATGTTACTAATGTAATTTTCAGGGTTAGGGTACTATAGTATATAATACTCCAATAGTATATTTTCACTTAAGGTAGTTGTTGACATTTTAACTTTTCATTCTTACCCTTACCAACAACAGTTAGTATACTTTCAAGTTTATTTTATTAAGTATTTTATGTAAAGTTCAAGTATATTTTTAAGTATACTTTATGTAGAAAGTATACAAATATCAGTTGTTCTAGTAGTTATACTTGTAAGTGTTACTGTTTCCATACTCCTTGGAACTAAATTGGCCCCACCATTCTAGTATATAAAACGTATACTTTTAAGTATACTTTAGTATAACAGTAGAAACTTTGAGTACACAACTAGCTTTACCTCTATGTTTGTAGTTTGTACTGCAATTCGACTAAAAGTGAATTTATAGGTATAACTGATAGTTTACTAATTAAATACGTTGTACACTTTGAAGTCATAGTCTCAGTAAACTACTAGTTTATTAGTTATATCCTGCAAGTAACGCTCATAAGTTTTCTTCTTTACGTGAACTTTACATCATACTTCAAGTAAAATACTATGTCCCTATTTAGGTTTTAATTTGTATATATTTTGTTATATAAATAGCTTGAAACATACAAAAACATCCAAAGAAAGAACAGGGTATCTACTTATAAACAAAAACATTTTATTCTAGCTTCATGCATTCTTTTTTTAAAACTTAATAATGTGGGTAAGTTTTCATAAAAAAATAAAGAAATAACATTTTTGAACAACAAGCTTAAATTTAAAGACCTATGAAATGGATTCAGAATGATAATCAAAATGTAGAATGGAGTCGATCAACACCCCAAACGCTTGACTGTCATTATTACTTCTTCATCGGCTAGATATTTTATTCCATAACGTTACAGTTTTGATGCTCGTTGTCAATTGTCAGATGATCGTGTTAGAATTAAATGTGTTAGCATCTGGTTGTTTCTTTTTTTTCATCCTTCACTTGGTGTTTTTTGGAAATATCCTGGGCAGAATCGTGTACTAGCGCCCTGGTCTTACCGTATAATAATGAAAAACAGGACGGATTCTAGGAGCACAAGTATAGCTCAAAGATATTTAGACTTTTTGTAAGTATAAGTCCCAAGTATAACTTGAAATGTCATTTTAAGTATATTTCTGAGGCTAGTACATATAAAGCCCATTTCTAAGTGCATAAAAAAGTCAAACTAAAAGCATACTTTCCTATTTTGACTTTAAAAAAGAAGTATATAATTAGCAACACTTGAATAAATTCTTTTTCGTGTAAGGCTAATGTATTTTACATTTTAGTTCACCTTTTGTTTTAGGTTTTTCTTTAATGTATATTATATGCAATAACTGTTTTTGTTTTAATGGTTAACATGGAGATAATGACGTGAAGGGGTAATCCAAAGGTAGAACCCCAGTTCCATAGAAGTGTGGGGACATGTTTGTAAAATGCAATAAATCAAAAATCTGTGAGTGTTGTTCATTCACTTAACTTTTATTTAAGTGACAAAAGTACAAAGATGTTTTTTCCACTGACCAACTTTCAGTGGTCTTTCTCTCTGGCTTGATACATTTTTATTTTGTAAATATTAACAAATTTGTATGTGTTTGGGCTGCAAGCATAATCCAAAAGCTTGGGGACAAAGGCCAAAGGGTGAACACTGTGTCACATCAACTGTCCTTTTAATTACAATGTTGCCATTGTTTGGGAAATTGAGGAAACTAATTATTAAAGTTTTGCAAGCAAAATTTTTGTCCAGTCTCACTTGATACAAAGGACTTCAGATGCTCACGCAGTCTGTGATTCGTCATTGGTCCTGATTCTCTTTTTCATGACTGGTCCATAACATTTTCAATTGGAAGACAGATCTGGACTGCAGTAGGCCGGTCTACAACATTCACATCTGTCACTATGAAACCACGCTGTCTGTAAGCACATGCAGAATGAGAGCTGGCATTGTCTTGATCTTATAACCCTATGGACATTCCCATGAAAGACATCATCTTAATGGCAGTATAGTCTTCTCGTAAAACTCCAATATTGCCTCCATGTCCATCGTACCTTCGGCAACATATTTCCAGTCACACATGTTCTTTGCTCTGCTCTTTGCTTCTGTCGCGACCATGAAAAGTCTGGGATTTTTCCCTTTGGACTTTTTGTCTTTTTGACAATCTGAGATGAGACTCTGGCCCAGAGAAACGGGCGGCAGCACCGCATGCATAAGAACTGATGTAAAGCTTTCTCCCTAGAGTAAACAGAGTTTCAAAGTTGCATTTCTTTCTTATGCAGCAGGGAGACTGTGTTTAAGTTGACAGCCAGTTTTCTGAAGTAACTCCTACTGAGCCCATGGGGCTATATTTAACACTGCAACATGACGGTTTTTTTCTTATGCCATGCCATCCGTGAGGGTTCATATAAGGCTCACGCCACAGTCACTGCGGGTTTTCCTGTGAATTTCCTCCCTGTGATTGTCTTAACACTCTTTTCACAGCTACATACGCTACACGTCCATAGTAGGTGTTGGTGGACCCTTAAGCCTTAAAATTCCTTGCCAATTTTGCCTGTTGTCTGAAACCGTTGACTTTTTGATTGTTGTCCTGGTGACACACTCTGTCCTTGTGGTGAAATGCAAATTGTGTAACACACTGCCACCCGTTTCCAACCGAATTACCCGGTAACACTGTGTACAGGGAACTTGTTTTTCCCCAGGCAAAACTTATTTTCCCCCAAACGACCCCTGTGCTTTCATGCGTTTCCACCGCAGTCCTCATCCCCCCCCCAGCCTACCGGGAAGCTTAGGGCCACATATCGTCCATGGTGGACCCCCATAGGGCCCCACTGCACGTGGGGTTTCTCAATACAAAGACGCAAATTTCAGACTGGCATTTCTCCCGGTAGTTCAAGTTCGGACTTTGCGCATTAAACCAGGTGAATGTTTGGTGTGTCGCGATCGACGCATAATCCGTGTAATTCTGCAAAACAGCAGGCGCTTACTGGTGATCTAACATCCGGAGTTTGATTTGCCCCAATCTGCCTTGGCCCTCACTGTAGATTTACCACTGAAACGAACCATACTGATTATCCCGCAACATAACAACCTGCCTCCCCTTTCATGTTTTCATTCTAAAGCCATAATAATAGCAGCCGCAGGATTCATATTGTATACATGTGTACTGTGTTATGTTTTGATTAGGGAACTGTGACTGTTATATGTAGCACCATTACAATGAAAACTCCTTCCCAAATATTATATCAATTGCCTCTTTTTATTTGTCAGTTTGTCACACATATAGATAAATTGAATACAGACCAAAGTGGTTTACCTGCGTTAAAAGGCCAGACCTCAGAGGCCAGCGGCAAAGTGTCAGAAGGTCCCTAGCGAGTTGATGAGTTGCTCGAGGTGGAGTTACATGAAACACATGAGCTCCGCGTGTGGATCGCCGTTTTGTGAGCTGATGACCGTCTCTGTACGGATAATTTAGCGCGTCGAACATATTGTGTGTGTAATATTCGTGCCGAGATCTGTCTTTTATGCAAATAAACCAGTGTTACAGAGTTTGGTTGAGTTATGTACATCCCACTACATTCTCACCTGAAAGTACTGTTTAAAACTTGATCTGTTTGCATGTGTACATCCCTGTAACACAGCTAATATTAGAAAATTGTATCCAAATAATACTGGTGGTGAAAATGACACAATGAATGCTGTAGTTAACTCAAACCAATCAGCATGCTCAGCACCCAAGTTCCCCTATCTCCACAAAGTGGTCCGGATACCTTTGATTACCAAAAGTACTACCAGAGAATGGTCTAGACGGGCTGTCTGGTTTGAGATGTTACCTTGATATCCAGCAACGGACTTTTATGACGGGGCATTTTTTTACGCGGAACTTTATTTAGATCCTGGTTCCTGTGGTGGAAACACACCTGGAGTCACCAGCCCCAAAGTTCCCCTAGTTCCCCTCTGCGTTAAAGTTTCCAGTGGTGGAACGCCGGGCTAAAAGTGATGAGCCCATGAATCCAGCTTTTGACTTGCAAAGACTGAGATGCACCTTATAACCCCAAAACATCATCACCTGACCTATTTTACCCATTTCAAACTGCTCACTGTCAACTGTTTTCAAAACAACCAGTTTAACCCGTGCGATATTCACTGTAACCCTTTTCCAATTTTTTATGTGTGCCTACTGTCCCAAACTTTTTTGGAATGTGGTAGCAGCTCGGTCAAAAGATAACACAAATACATTCACCGCGTCCTGGTCACATGTGAAAAAACTTCTGGAAAATCTTTGTCTTTGTAGCTTTTCTGTGGCTTGGTTGTCAGACTCCCGTTACAACACAAAAATCTCACTGGATTATTTCCGATTAACGGGGCTCAAATGAATGTTTGAAATTGTTGCACTCAAGGGAAAAAAAAAGTTGGTGTAAATTTGTAACGGATATCCCCTTCTACACACACAGACAGAAAAAAGATTAGATTACTATTATCTGAATTCTGTTTTTAAAACAATTGTTTTGGTGAAAATACTAATGGTTTTTAAAATACTGATTTATTCCTCTAAATACAGTACTCTGGGCTGTTGACTCTGGAGTTGTAACTGGACATATCTTCTGACGTAGGGAATCACTATTGAAACAAATTTAAAAAAAAATGTTCCCAATGATTTTTATTTAACTCCAATGACAGCAATTTCTTTTTAAGGCGATGCTCCTCTCACCCTGTAGCCTTTCGGCTTGGTGTGGAAGCGGGGCGTTTAACCCCCAGCACGCGGCTGTATCCATTGAAGGAGTTTGAGGCGTGTCCTCCAGTGGGCCCCCTGACACCTACTGGCAGCCATTCCACCACTTCCCCCCGGATGGAGGGGTTGGGTGTTCAAGGACATGGAACCACCGCCCACACCCACCACCACCTCCTTCCTCTCGTAGAGGAGGAGAAGACAAGAGTAGGAGGAAGGGCGCGCGGTGGAGGGGGGTGCCTGCCGGGATGGCCTGCACAGGGGTCCCCCAGAGGGGTGGGGAGTGGGGGGAGCCCTGTTTGCGGGGTGACCATGCGGACACATGGGACACAAGTGTTAGGGATATGATGGTCTTAGTGACAGACTTCCAGGGACAGAAGGAGCAGTGGAAGAAGAAGCGACGGGTACTGGGGGATCAGGTGAGCGGAGAGGGGGAGGGCGCAGGGAGACCGGATGGATTTCTTGTCTGTCATGTGGGATTCCTCTTCCATTTCTGGACTTCATAGACTGCAGTTTTTTTTTTTTTTTTTTGGGGACGGGCCGCAGGGCTGCTTTTGTATGGGTAGGGTTCTGGTTTTTTTGCGTCAGGACGCGGGGTTTTTGACAAACACCGGGCATGTGGTGGAACTTTTCCCTGCTTTGGGGTCTTTGGACTGGGTGGTGGAGGAAGCAGAGGTGACTTCAGTTTGGCTGAAATGTGAAAAACTGGGCTCGTGACAGGTAGGAAGAGAAAGGGGACAGAAAGGGCTGGAGAGGGAAAGAGGAACTGGAGCAGATGGACACAGCAAATGGTCCATGCAGCCGTTAATTGAAGATCCTTCTTTTTTTCTCCCTCCCTTTTTATTCTATGGTATAAGTGATTATTAACATTACAATTAAACTGAGAAGAGTTAGGAAAATGATGCAAAGCTTTTGCGAGATGCAAGTGAAATCTAGTATCAGTTAGTAATGATTGTATAGGTTCATTAAATTTTAGTGTGCAGACATGGCAAGTCACAAAACAAAGACTCTTGAAAAAAAAAAAAAAACATTTGTGGTGTGAAGGTGTGCTTTGGTGTGGATTAATGACCAGTCATGAGGACAGTATGGAGATAGATGAACATAAAAAGACGCAACTGAATCTCCCGGGTTCAGTTTGGCACCCCGATTCATAGGCACAATATCGCCAAAAACAAGCTATGTGTCCACCAACGAGCCTATTCACAGATCCTGGTAAAATGGTGAGCTCACTACATAGGTTACGTATTATCAAAAAAACAAAAAACTGTCTTATGTCCAATATTGTAGTTAAAGGTCGTGACGAGTCCACTTACCCCTCGGGGGCCGGCTGAGGGGGACTGGATGGATGGCCCGGTTTGAAGCTCCACTAACTGACAGAATGCGAGACCTGTCAGAACAACCCCAACAATGACATATCCTGTTCAAAACATCCCGTGTCATAGTCTTCATATGGATTATGTTCATCTATCTCTACACTAATACACAACCTCTAGTGTGAGTAAAAGTCCTTAGTAGGGAATTTACTACCCCCCCGCCCACCAAACTTCATCAGTTCTGTTCCTGTTATCCTGCCCATGCCTCTAAACTCTGTGTTTTCTGGATATATATTTTTTGATCATTTGGATTGGATCAGTATTATGAAATTTAGGATATAGTATTTAACATGGTATTGCAGCAATGCAAACCGCACACGTTCACATGTTTGGAATATCTAGAGACGGGGGCCAGCAATGGCTGTGCAGTTCACAAGGAGTCGATGGTGACTTTGTGTCGCCTAGCTAGATGTGAAGATTAAAAACTCTTTTTGGTTCGTTGTCGTCCATCTGATACACTCAAGTCTTATCTTAATCAAACATATCATCATTTGGCTAGCTTTTTTACGTGGTTAGCAAAAACCCACCATGAAAGAAAATAAGATAATACCACGCGTGGTTTTTCCCAAGCTCTATGATGCCTACAACGTAATACATACATTTGATTTCCAGTTTCCTTCCTTTAATTTTGTATTCATTAGCTCTTCACTATAGATAAATCACACATTATTTTAATACATGTGAATTGCTCTCAGATGAAGAATGTTTTTTCACTTGGCTAGTACTTCCTGTTTGTACAAAATAAACAAAAAACCTGTTTGTGTATCATGTAAAATTCCTTTTCCCACTATGCACGTGCTTCCATGATTATTGATCAATTAGAAATATTGGCATACAAACATTTCTTTTTTCAATTAAATTATGAGCCGTCAAACAAAGCTTTTTTGGGAATATAGTTCCATCGTATAATGAGTCTAGCTTATGTAGAAAAAAATATAATGCACTTAATTCGAGTGCATGGTTGTAAAGTGTGCAATCTCATTTATTGGTAAAACATATTTCGTGCTAAAACTAAGCCAATCACAAAACAACAAACGAAAGTAACCAAGTTTGCCAGGTCACTCAGTGAATTTACCCATTTTTTATCTGCATTTTTTGAAAGGCACTTGAAGTTGACCAGAGGACAAAGTAGTGGAACATCAAGCTTGACTTTCGTTCAGATGATTAGGTTTAGTACAAAGTTTATCAAACAGTTGGCATAGTACCTGTTCTGGCTATGTGCAGAGGTATTCCACATCGTGCCATCGTGCGGGTTAGGTGTTGGAGAATGCCCTGCTCTGTCCCACTCAGTACCAAAAAAGATCCAGACTCTTTCTCTCCGAAGTTAATCCGGCCGACATCGCGCCCATGACGGGTCAACATGGGCCGAGTCCACCCGCTACACGGTGGTGTGTGACCTCTGATCACACTTAATCCACCAACAATACACACACACAACCCACTGTAACACCAAACATCTTACTGTTGGCTCCTTCATGTAACAAGACACATTAGCAAACCTTCACTATAATCCAGTTGATGGAACTCTAAGGTTTGTTTTTATATATATAATAATATATATATATATTATATATATATATAGTAACTTAGTATATTATAAATATGTGAACCTGCACAGCCTATTATCTGTATTACAGTGGTTAGAAGGGAAATTGCAGCATAGGAAAAGCTGAAAAAGAAGTCCTTTTCAATGTACTTGTGAGAGAGAGACAGAAATGCCTGTCTAAGCAATAGGGTCAATTGTACCTGGATACAGCGTGCTATATGAGAGTATGAATTCATGGCAGTGATAGTGTGAAATGATGGACCTATAACACATTAGGGTTTTGTCACATTTCTAGTCAATCTGATTGGCAAATATTGTTCCTCAAATGAGTTGGCTTCAACGCTTCTGTCAGATGGTGCACTGTGATACAATAAACCACCCCCCTTGACCATCCATACTACGTTTGTTGCAGCTTCGATTTTTCGCATAGACAACAAAGGGACTAAAATTAACATTTAAACTAAAGTTGTAGCAAAAACTATAGTTTAATAATTATAAGCTTTTCTTCTCACAAAATGTCTCCAAACTCATCTAAAGAGCCAGCAAAATAAATTATTTCAATGACAAAAAAAGTGTACGGATGTGAGTGAAAAAAAAAAAAAACTATTTTTAAAAAATCAATTCTCTCTTCATTTTGATGTTGTACCTGAATACCGTACTGTAAAGGGAACTCCCAAACTCTCTTTAGTCAGCTTTTCAGTTGAAACTGTGGCTAGTCCCACTTTACATTCAACTATTGTGTGATTCAATGTGAATAATAGTAAAGTAATAATAACCATTATTTTTTTACTTATTTGACTTATTATTGTTTGGGACTTGCTTCTATTTTTTAAATTATTTCAATGTATTTCTCTGGTGTTAATATATTTTCCATCCTAATTTTTCTTACTTTCAACATGTTAAAACCCTCAAGCTTTTGCTAAAAATGCTTGTAATGTTCTAACATTTACATAAATGGAAAAAAAAAACTGTTGCTTGTTCTCATGCGACTTTTTGATTTGTTTTTAAAGTGGACATTTATTTTCATTAATTTCAATTAATTTGTGTAGCCCTATCAGGGAGAGACCGTACCCTCACCCAAAATATCACGCCTCTTATCATAAACAAAAATGTATGACAAGGTGAGCTGTACATGTGAAAAATAAAAACTGTCAAAACCCAATAGATCATTGTTGGCTACTCACATGCCAGCATGGGGACTCACGTTCGGATACTCACTGTTGTATTCCTTGTTCCATACATCTAAACATGATACCATCCCTTTTTCTTCCCCTTAAAATCACATGACTACACCGTGAGTTCCTACACTCGCCACGCAATCGGAACCCTACCGGTTGGATGAGACACACCACATGCTACGACTTCCTCGACCCTGCTTATCCTAGACCTAACTGATTCCCACTTTGCATTCTCACACCTGGACGCCCACCTAGTCTCTTCTCTAGTTCTCTCGCTCTGTGGGTCACCTGATCGTTTTGTTTGAATGTTGGCGGACACACACGCTCCTCAATATTGTTTACCTTTACAAATCACAACCCCCTCTGACGTTTGCCTTAGAGGCCCCTTTAATAAATCATGTCTTACTTTCATGCCTAAGCAGACCAGTGT
Source organism: Cyprinus carpio (assembly GCF_018340385.1). Classification (NCBI taxonomy): domain Eukaryota; kingdom Metazoa; phylum Chordata; class Actinopteri; order Cypriniformes; family Cyprinidae; genus Cyprinus; species Cyprinus carpio. The sequence goes on along the minus strand of NW_024879248.1, from coordinate 577,081 downwards.
GCTTTCTAGGGTTACCTGACTATTTCATCATTGTGTTTCGCTGACTAGCTTTTGAACATTACAGCAACACACCCACAGTCCTGCCAACGTCACAAAGCTCACTACACCAACATCCATTCTGGGTGGCTGTAAGATGGTCATGTCTTTCAGTAAGCTAGCGGGTGGCGCCTTTTCTGTCAACAGAAGATAGTAGATTCAACTTCTCTCCTTGTTTTTCTCTCTGAAAGGGAGAAAGCAATCAGAGTCCCGAAGGACTAAACTGACTTTCATTGTATTGACAGAAGCATTCTTCAAAATATCTTCTTTTGGGTTCCACAGAAAAAGCAAGTCATACTATGAGGTGGAGTGGGGTAAAATCTTTTTTTTTTTTTTTTTGAGAGTGAACCATCCCTTAAATGGTCAGTTGTATCTTGTTTTGAAGTATAAATTCTTGAAATTCTTGAGTTTGTGCACACAATATTCGTTTCTGAATTACAGCCTGAGATGTGTTTGGAGCACACAAGACAGACGTTTCAGACTCACTCTTCACACTGCAGGTCTCTTGGTGAGCTTGACACGGGTCCCTCTGAGGCAGCCCAGGGAGTGCATGCTCTCCAGAACATCAGGGTCCAGACAGCTGTAAGAGACAGAATCCTCTTCACACACACACGCCTCGGGGTGGTGGCTGCTCTGGACACGGCTCGTTCCTGCCACCCTCTGAGACAGAAAGACACAATACACACAAGCAAATCAGTGTGGAGTGCACATTGTGGGCATTACATGCAACAACATAAAATAAAATCCACTTTTATTGGAATAGTTCTGTGTAACACAGAAGGTGAATTTTTGCACTGCACAGTGACCCTGTCTGTCAAGTTCCAAAAAAAGACAAAGAAACACCATGAAAGTGGTTCTTATGATGCGTAGGCTATAATCCAGGTCCTCAGGTGACATATGATAGCTTTGTGTGAAGAGTACAACCCAAGTTGAAGTTATTTCTCCTCATACATATAACACAAGCCATTATGTTAATGACGTTTGATCATAAGACGTTTGAGAACCCGTGACATTTGATGATGTTGATGATGATATAGTTGGCTAAAACTCTAGACATGGTGGCAAGATTTTTCTTTAAAAGCAACATTCAGCTCTGATTGTTGAACAAAACAAGCTTGACAGGCTTTTTGGAGCTTGACAGACATACTATAAACTGTTGATGTATGAAAAAGTGCTGCTCAAATGTTTTATCAAATTCTCCTTTTGTGATAACAGCATACAGTGTTTGAAAAAATGCATGACATCCATGATGAACAATTTTCTTTTTTGAACTATTTAAGGGTACCTCACATGATACTTACTGATACCAAGGGTGCTTTTGTATTTCTTCCAACTGAGGAAAAGAAAACACAAGAATTATCATAAACATTCCTTGGAAATACACTAAGATAATACTTTTATTCAGGAAGGATGCATTTAAATTGATTAAAAAGGGACAGTAAAGATATTTATAATGAATTTAATTGATGTATACATTTTTTTTAAATGATGTTCTTTTAAATAAAAAATGTATCACAGTTTCCCACAAAAATACTAAGAAGTACAACTGTACATATTTTTTACAACAATATAAGAATTTTTTTTTAAACACCAAATCAGCATATAAGAATGATTTCTAAAAGATTATGTGACACTGAAGACTGGAGTAATGACATTTTAATAAATTACCATTATAAAATAGAAAGAAAAACAATTATTTTTAAATTGTAATATGTTATGTAATATGCTATATGTAATATAATATATTCACTGTATTATTGATCAAATAAATGCAGCCTCTTAATAACCCCAACACTTTGAACGGTAGTGGTACATGCAATTTCTATATAAACAGAAGTGCATTGCGTGCCAGTGTTGCATACCGTGAAACGTTTTTCTCAGGGTTGACCTCAATCATGCCACGGAGGGAGAGACCTGGCAGTCTGGAGGAATGAAGTGAGGCATATGAAATACTCCACTCTTCACCTTCTCCAACAGCTGACGCAGGTTATCATGGTCAAAGGGCAACGCTCCCTGTGAGGTGATATGTTACAATTCACACACATTTCTGAGTGCAACTGACTGCAAAGTCTGCAATATGCACACAGTCAATGGCAAATTTTAGACATAAAACATGTATTTTCCAGCCATTTAATTTTTAATAAGGCATGCAAGGAAGATATTAAAAGTGGGTGGAATTTCGGAAATGACAAAAAAAAGATGCAGCAAGCTTCTTACCCCCAACAGAGCAAAGAGAGATAACCCACAGCTCCACACATCTGCCCGACGTCCATCATATTTCTCTCCCTGTGAATAAAAAAAAAAACACTAAGTACCGATAAGCACCGGCTGTTTTTGTACAATATGAATCTATGAGACTTATACGTTAAAAACATATGGTGCTTTTGCTCTAAGAGCTTTGTCCTTACCCTGATGACCCTCAGGACATGCATAATGGGGTGATCTGCAGATACATAATAGAGAGCATTAATATTTCATCTTCATTAATACAGTATTAAAAGCACAAAAACACAAACTACTGACCCACAGCTGGTCTCCAGTAGACTGTCCCCAACCTGTAGGGAGGCCATGCCAAAGTCAGCAATCCTGATATTATTCTTCTCATCCAGCAGGAGGTTTTCAGGCTTAAGATCTCTGTGACTAAACAAAAAAATGTAATGACAACATTGTAATATATTTTTGTGTATTGTAATATTTTTCCATATGTATAGGAAAACCATAATTATTTTACAGAGTGAGAATAACCTATTTTGTGTTGCATACCCTTGCAGAACACGTAACAAGAATAAATCACAAGTTTTGTAACACATTTACACATGCTTCACTTTTTTTTCATCTATCATCACTACCGTTCAACAGTTTTTTTTGGGTTGGTAAGATTTGTTAAATGTTTTGGGAAAAAGTCTCTTAACATGCTCAACACTGCTGCATTTTATTTGATCAACAATACAGTAGAAACAGTAATATTTAGAAATATGATTACAAATGAAATTTGAATCTATTCTAAAATGTAATTTATTCTTATGATGGCAAAGCTGAATTTTCAGCATCATTGCTCCAGTCTTCAGTGCCACATGACCTTCAGAAATCATTCAAATATGCTGATTTACTGCTCAAGAAACATTTCTTATCAATGTTGAAAACAGTTGTGCTGGTTGTGCAAGTCAGCTTGGGCTTCATAACTTGGCCGCAAGTTGTCATCCCAACTCACATCCACATAATCTACAGAATGCTGATTATGGCACAAATATTATGAAAAAAATGTGCCTGTAAAAAGAATCTGTGTGTGCCGCACATTAAATAGAAAAAAGTAAAAAGAGACATCTACCATATAGAGTGACTGTGACAGAAGTCCAGAGCAGATATGATTTGTCTGAAGAACTTTCTAGCCTCTTTAGGGGTCAATCTGCCTTTCTTTACCAGGTAGTCAACAGCTCCCCACCAGATACATGTTCCAGCACTAGATACCTGAGAGAATGAGAAAGACATTTATGAAACAAATGCACAGAGATAGATGCACATGAAATGGTACACACAAGCACACCTCCAGAGAATGCAAGAGTGTAATAATAAGTCTAGACAAGACGAGACAAGGCCAGACATGCTTCAGATGTGGGGAGAAACAGAGCAGTACTACAGATATTTGTTATTCTCTCGTACACATCATGCAGTTTTAGGACATGAGGGTGCTCTATTAGTTTAAGAATAGCTATCTCTCTCTCCACCTGCAGAAACGGGGAGAGCGAGGAACACTGAATGAGAGTTGAATAGGGAAAAGGAACAACTTTGATGAAGGAAATAACCGAGCAAAGATGATCACTTTCAATTAGAAGTGAATTAATATAGTCAATATATTAACAAGAGTCTGACAATCAGACAGTAGACACAGACAAAAATGGCTTAGCAGGAAGAGTCTTGCATTTCTTTAGCACAGAACATTAGGGCAGATGCAGCAAATACTGTGGTTAATAAAGCAGTTGGAGTTATGCAGCTGCTGTGCTATTGAAGAGTTACTGTAAATAAGAAAATGCTGCGTAAGCAGGAGGTGACTGAGGAAAACTTGTAGAATTTTTAGACATTTCCGTTGTAAATTCATAGTACGCAAAACTTACTTTCATAAGAACAGACTCTGATAGCTTTTTTCTCTGTTAACTATCTTTATGGCCACCTTCTGTCCTGTGATACAATGAACTCCTAACTTCACCAGACCTGCAAGAGGAACACAGATGGTCATTCTTCACAGAAGCATTTTAAAAGTGGACAACATTAAAATCCAGATGAGACGTGCTTGTAAAAACTGAAAAGCAGACAGCATATGTCTGCAACATTCAGACAGCACAATTTTAGGTAATCAATTCCCATTTACAAACCATTACACCTGAAAAATGCAGCACTACCAAAAACACTACTGACTTACGCACAGTCCAAAAAATAGCATAAAAACACCAGTACATACTGCTCATATAGACAGTCTCATAAATCGTCTACTTCTTAATGTATGTAGATCTATATCATTCTTGTGAACATTCATATCCTATTTACAATGTACTAACAAACAGGATCTTAGTGGCCTTTGCATTCAGACCAGATCGGTTGCAAGCCATTATTATACCTTAAAACTAACTAGTATCTAGGTGTACATGACATTTGTTAATTAGGCTACTAGCAATCTAATAGTGATAGGAATTATTTTACATTTTACTTTTTACACTAGTATACTACAGATACTCATTAGTCGCTTTACCTGTTTCATTCTTACTGTAACAAACTGCAATTTGTTGCAAATTCATCTTATAGTTACTAGTATCAAGTCAAGTTTTCCTAGTACTTAATGATTACAACGACCGCGTATGTATTTAAGTTGTTACTTGTTTAATTGAACTAAAGTAGCAGACTACAGTAGTCATTACCTACAACACCTACAGCCTACAAAAAAAAGAGTAACTGTATCTAGGGAAAAAATAAATGTTACAACAGTTTGTAGTTGCTAGTTTTCATAATATCAAATAAAACTGCGAGAACAGATATAACTATTGGAAAAGTAACTGGTAAGAACCTATTGAACAGTTACTTGTAAAACCCTAATAGGTTCCAGCTACAATGGAAAGTGACAAGTTGAACCACAGATTCAAGTAACAATGACTTGTCTCTAATGGGATAGCAAAAGAGTAGCCTACTAGCAACCTTAAATAATTAAATAGATAGGCCAAGGAAAAGTACTAGCATCTAATGTACGTTAGTAAGAAACTGAGTCACTATTAGACAACAAATACAAGTACTAGTAACATATATATTAAGAAATAAAAAAAAAAACAGCTTGTAATCCCATTCAAGTTTCGAAACAGCACGAAATGAATCACTGCCACTCATGACTCAAAACGCCAGAAAGATGAAATAATCTTCCTTCATCAAACGCTGCCCTTACAACTGTCACTTGCCTGCGCGTGCCCTCATTACATTTCATCAGCTGAAAGCACCCACGTTATTGCCGAACCAGCCTTTCAATAGATTAGGCTACTTCTTTAATGAGACGCGCGAAGTAGAGCAGAATTTATTCTAATGCATTCACCAAAGAGGAAATGCTCTTACCTGTCTGGCCCTTCCCCCAGCGTCTTCTCCAGTCGGTAGGGCCCGACGTACTGAGCTCTGCCTGACTCCCAGACAACTCCTTGCTGGACATTTCGTTCGACCGCGGTTTCGTGTCTCAATATAAAGGGGGGGTATCAGTGTATTCTCACAATGTATCCACTGGCGTCTGTCCTGCTCACGCAATAGCTCCGCCGTACAGACATCACAGACGGTGAGCGATGACACAGGGATGCTGAGGCGTGCTGTCAGTGCCGTGGCCTACTCCCAAACATCTGCCGTGACTCCTTAAACTTCGTGGAAACGGATCGGTAAACATGTTCCTTTAGAAAATATCAAAAGTGAACAGAGAAATGCGTGTCCAGACGAGCCTACACGCCAAACTGTAGCTGTTATTGCGATTTGCACGGCCTGTGGGTTGCACGCTGCTGCTTGAAGATGATGAGGGGACACGATTAAATCTGTCAGTATAAGGGAAACGATACTAGGACTAGATCAGATAATAGCGGCGAGACGACACTACAATGATTATGATCATTAGGTATTAGGTAGCCTGGTTCAATCATCGGTTTATTTTTCGCCCGGTTTTTTATCTTTAAAATAAATATTCGTGTAGCCTCCCGTTATTGTCAAACTGCAATTGACCTATTTATTAATTAAAAACTTGGCCACATTTATTCTGCGAAAGAACCGCGCATCCGGTTTGTGACACCTTACGCGATTATTCTAAGTCCCTTTCCTTTGTCACTGACTCTTCACAATGATTCGTTTTGTTTTAATAAATGTTTGGATGCAAAGGATGAGCGTCCCGTGCCTGATATAAACTACGGTATCTTCCAGGCCTCACATCCGGAAATATGGGAGAACTGTACGGGAGAAAACAGCCACCCTTTCGGGAAAGAAAGCCTCTGCGTCTTCCGTCACATGAATCCGTCAATTAATCCAAGAGTGCATTGCGCTATTGCAAGCTATAGTGTTTGCGCAGAAATCCCTGGCTTTATTCGCGCGGAATACATTCCTGGTCAAAAAGCGAGCATCTTTAACTAGCGTAGGAGCGTCCTCTCCCTCTCCTCTCCCCTTCGCTCCCTCGCGCTCGCTCGCGCTGGCTATGTGCGGCGCATCACAGCATCTACTCGCTCTCTCCTCCCGTCGCCTCGGACACCGCGAGCGGAGTCATCCTCTCGAGCCGCCTGGCTTTAATCCGTTCGCTTCTCTTGCCTTGTGCCGCGAGGATAGCAGTCCCCCTCTGTCAGCGGGGCCTTTCTCTGTTTTTTTTAGCTCTCACTCGCCCTGTATTGCTTCTCCCCCATCCGACACGAGCAGCATCAGCATCCGGGTTCTGCACTGCTTGCGTCCCTCCCTCACGCGATTCCCACTGAAACATGCTCGTCATAGCCCCCCACCCCACGTCCGCCCCTCACGTTATTATTGAACCCATTATTGTCATTGTGCAGCATCTGTAAATTGTTTGATAAATACCGTACATATTTTCAGATAATTTGTTATCATAATATTTATGGATTTTTTTAGAAAAAAAAAGACGGTCACAGGCTTGCAGGAATATCTTTGATGGGCCTAGTTGGGTTTTTGCATAGTAATTTTCATTCTTTTTACATTTTCATGTATGCATTTAGCAGACTTTTTAAAAAAAAATCACAAACACTTACACACATTTTCAAAACTTTGCCTCTCTTTTTCAAAACTTTACACACAAATCCAAGAACTGCACACAAAATGCTAAACACCTCTCATCTCTTGTTAAATGAAGCACTGCATTCAAAATATCACAAACACATCTCAAAAGCAAACATTTGCAAACACCTTTGCCATAATATTACGGGTTTTTTTTTTTTTTCCAACTGATAATACACAAAATCTTTACGTGTCACACACTTTCTGAAACACTCAAACACCAGAACCACACACCAAATCTTCAAAATCATACACTAATTCTCGACCTTTGACTCAGTTTTCAATTCCATAAAACACTTTGTGCAAAACACAACACACAGCACACACACACACCATCATGGGGGAAGTCGTGACCTAACGGTTGCCCACTGCTCCGGGTGTGTGTTCACTGCTGTGTGTGTGTGTGCACTTTGGATGGGTTAAAAGCAGAGCACGAATTCCGAGTATGGGTTACCATACTTGGCTGTATGTCACGTCACTTTCTCACTTTCTCATAATTCTAATTTTTCTCTAAAAATCTAACAGGATTTAATATTATGGCAAAGGTGTTTGCAAATGTTTGCTTTTTGAGACGTGTGCAATTCTTGCATTTGTGTGTAAAGTTTTGAAAAAAAAGAGGCAATGTTTTGAAATGTGTGTAAGCAGTTGAAAAGAAATGTAATTCATGTTAGATTTTTGTGTATTTCACAGAGAATTGTATGTTGTGTTTTCCACAAAGTGTTTTATGAAATTAAAAAATGAGGCAAAGGCCAAGAATTAGTGTATAGTTTTTGCAGATTTGGTGTGTGTGGTTCTGTTGTTGGAGTGTCCAAATAAAGATTTTATTATTTTATTATTAGTATACTAAAACTGTAACCAAAGCGACTTACAGGAACAGAATTTTGTCCAAGATTCAACAGTTTTCAATGTCAGGCTTATTAGAAAGTTAGATTAGGGGAGCAAGCTAGAGCAGAAAAGAAAAAAGAAATGAAAATGTAAAGAAATTCACTTTTTGCCTACTTTCTATTGCTAAAATTAAAGCACCATCCCTGCAGTTTTATATTTGAACACAGGGTGGAGAGAGACAAACACATAGGGCGTGTTCTGCAGGCAAGAAGTTATTGAAAAATCTCCCAACAATAAAATGTGCATTTATGTTGGGGTTTTTATTTCTTAATCTCACCCAAAAAAACATTAGGCATAGCGAAATACTGGGAGTATCTTTTATTTCAATCTGTATCAGGCAGTTTTTTAGACAGCAGGGGGCGTTGCTTTAGAGTCTAGCTCGTTGAGCTCTTACCCTATATTAGGCACGAACTGTTCATATATTACGTTAAAGTACCTATGTTATGTTAAGTGAGTCATTACAAGATTACACGTCTGCTGATAAAATTCAGGGTTTCTAATTGTGTTTTTTTTCTGACAGAGATCAGCAGACAGAGGTGATTCCTGCAGATTCGCCTGGATATTCAACTCTCAGCACTTTCATATCGTCCCTCACGTGATGTTTTCAAACACATTCAGTGACCTTCATACATGCCTTTTGGAAAGTTTTGTAAAGTTATCCCCTATTCCTACCTGTCTGGCAGCAGCACACCCCTACTCCCTTTATTTTCTTAGAGTCTTATGACAACCGAAATCTCTCCTCAGCATGGAGGAGGACGCAGGAGGATGTCGGCTGGAACTGTGGTAAAGCCAGGTGTAAGTATAAACAAGTGTAACAGTGTAACAGTCACGCATTTAGGTCGTAAAAATAAGGTAGCCTAAATCAGTTTTTTTATTTATTTTTTCACATTTTTACACTTTTAATCATTTTAATTTTGTGTTAGGCTACTCATATGCATGAAAACAACAAAGACATTTAGCCTATCTTAAATAAAGCAAACCGTGAAAGGTGAGTGATTAGCCTTTTGTCTGTAAGCTATTTAGTAAACAGCGCCTTAAGATTACTGAAATAAGATTTAAGTAAACCCTTTAATAACTATTTACAACAGACTTTTTGCCACGTTTCACACTGAAGTCACAATTCCGGTATCATCTCGATTAGGGATTCTAAACCGTTTTTCACCAGACCTTTTTGACCAAAATTATTTACTTTAAGAGTTACTTTAATGTTCATGGTTCTGAAAAACAAAATAAAAGTCTGATTCTAAATAGCTATTCTAAATTATTCTTTATTTAATTCTGAAACGTTATAATTTTATATTTTTATGATTTAATTAATGACTAGCTTTTCATCAACTCATGAACTCCCCAGTTTCCTTATGAACCCCAGTGGTTTCACCAACCTCAGTTTGGAAAATCTTTGTCCAATATTTCCCAGCCTACTTGCTCTGATATTGGTTGAGATTGTTGCATGATCTGATCACATTTGAGCAGTGATTCATGGAGACATCACCCAAAAATTTTTCTCTGCTTATGCAAGCGGTAAATTTGGTGTGACAAGACTTTTGCATTGATAATTAGCTTGAATTTCTTGTTTTGTACTGCTTAAATGACACCAAACCAGCATGTTTGAGCGTAGTCCCAAACCCTGGGGATTTTTATTCTTGGTTATAGAACAAGTCTTCACACTTCTAGCTTTGTTAATAGATCAGCTCATGAATGAGCATAGATCTGATTGATTGACTGATGAGATGAGTGCACTTGGTGATTTGGGTGGGTGTATTTGTGTGCCTCTTAACACGAGTCAAAGTGAGGAGTTTTAGAGTATTAGTGACACTGGAAAGCTTAATCTCCTACTTTACTTCACCTAAACCCATTACAGAAGCCTACATAATCCTTGCCTACAGTCCACTTCACTGCATCCATCTTAACGTTTTGGACTTTGGTATATAAATAAAACCACAGGGGCTCATTAGAAGTCACTTTTGGCAAGACAGGATCTGCTAAGCAAGTTAATGAAAGCTGTTTTTAAGAGTTTACTTAAAAACCAAAACAAACATTGTCAATTTTTTTTTTTAAATCTTTAATCTTTTTTCCATTTTGAAAGCATCATTTTACATCAACTCTCAAACTGTCTACAGGTCAGATCAATACAATCAGCCACAACGGGGAGGGGGAGGTTGGGTGGTTGAAGGAATCCATTTAAGCTTCACAGGAGGGTAGAGAAGGGAAAAGACACAAATATGGTCTTTCTGCTGCCAAACCCCAAACCCCATCATTGAGTCCAGTGCCATGAGCTGCAGGGAATGCTGGGAAGGGTGGAGGACTCAGTGCAGTAAAACGCTAAAAACAAACAGAAATACAGAGAATCATGCATTTCAAATGATAAAAAAAATCATGCAGGCAGTTCATAAAACAGAGCAGAACAAATGTGTTTAAGATTAAATTAAAAGCCAATCAACTGAGAAGTATTAAGAATATTAAATATTTTTTTTTCCAGTTGACATGGTTTCACTTGATACAACAACATAAACGTGTGGAGTGAATTAGTTAGTAATGAAATAACGCTGACTTTTTAAAAAAGGTTGACTATACTCTAAAATTAATTTTATCTAAAATAATCTAAAATCTAAAATAATTGTCAAGTTAACATAATTTTTAATAATTTTTGAAGTACCAAGGTAAACTTGACTTGAAATTTAAACAATATTGAATTTTTTAAAAATTATGATTTAATATTATAGTCTATGTTGGACATTTATTCTTGCATACTTATTTTCCCCATTACATTTAGTTTTAAATTTGGCATGATACAGTACTCATTAACTTATTTTTAACAAAACTAATTATTTCATGAAAACAGTTTATTCTTCAGCTAATCTAAAAATGAATATAAATATCAGCCAATTATCGATTCTCACCCATAACATGGAAATAATGTTTTTGTTGTTGTTGTTGTGTTGTTGTTATTTTTTTTTTTTTTTTTAGATATGTGCATCCTAAATTATTAGACCATTCCCAGCTAATTTGAAATACCGATCAGTCAGCCATATTCACCATATTTAGAAAAGAAAACATAGTACATAATGCATCTGCTGATCTTACATAAATAAAATACTCGTCTGACCAAATAAAGGGGAATGAAGCAAGTGAATGTGCATTACTTTTCCTGCATGTTGAGCTCCTCATGACGCCTCAGCATTGCTCTTCACACAGGCAGCAAACGCCTCCATTAGCTCCTTACACGCTTCCTCACCCATTTCGCCTTTACACTGTAGCACACAGAAAACACGCACATTACTCCAGCACACACACACACACACACACACTGATTCACATCAACATATCACATATACAACACAAAAAATGCAGATTTGTCCCTCTGAAGCATGCAGAACTCAGTACTCAATATAATCAATATAAAGGTTCTGTACCACACACTGTAAAGAAATTACGTAACTTTGGTTGTGTCTTTTGTTTCTGCAAAGTTGTATAAATGTGCACTCATGAGAGGCTGGATTCTGCTGCCAACTGAATGAGACAGTATGTATGCATTTGTATGAGTGAGATTATTTGAGCCTCTCCACACCAAACAACGGCAGACACTGACACACTGCATCAGAGTGATGGAGCGAAAACAAGGGTAGGAATGACATCGCAAAGGGGGGAAAAGAGATGCAAAGCGAGGGAGGCGGATAATCCAGCTGAACCAGTGAAAGATAGAGCCCTAGAATCACATGACAAAGCAAGCAGGTAATGGAAAAGAGACATGCCTCCTGCTAAAGAGGGAGATGTCGTGACTTATGAGGAAAATAGCCCCTCCCCCGGATAGAAAAATGATTTTAGTCTCCCTCCCCCCACAGATCATCTGCTGCATCTCGCATGGTGACATAAGCATGCTCTTCCTCGCTTTCGTTTTTTTCTCAGAGAGTGGTGATGTAACACACAGCTGGTCAATTTTTAATATAAAGCGCCTTATGCAGACTGATTCTGATGAGCCACGTGACGTTGGTGTAAGGATGTATGGGGATTTCACTAGCCAAGGGCATTTCCTCTTCATAGGCAGCCATTTTAATACTAATACTAGATTCAGAGAGAAGACATGCAAAGGGAGAATGGCCCATTGTGAAGCACAAGACTTACTGACAAAAAACAATTAGGGTCAGATTATGTCTTTATCCTCATCAACCAATAATTAGAGATCAAAAAAAAACCATTCAACTGGAAAGCCACCCATGTTTTGTGCTCGAAGAATGGTCCATTTAAAAGCTAATTTGATTTCAGAATGTGTTGAATTTCTGGAAAACTGTGTCAAATGAACCAGAAAATGGGTGTTTAAAGACCTTTTGATTTGAGAGACAAATGCTGAAACACTCTATATACGTGATGTAAAATTGGTGGCAAAAGCACAGCCATTTTAAAAGCTTTTTTTTTAGGGATAGTTCATCATTTACTCACTCACACCTTGTTCCCAAATTGTATGACTTTCTTTCTTCTGTGGAATATAAATTATTATTATTATTTTTTTTATTTTTATTTTTTGAGAAAGAACTTTCTTTTTTGCCCATAAAATGGAAGTCAGAACTGTTTGGTTGCCAACATTCTTCCCTACGTTATCATTTGTGACCCTGGACCACAAAACCAGTCATAAGGGTCAATTTGTCTAAATTGAGATTTATACATGAAAGCTGAATAAATGAGCTTTCCAGTGATGTATGGTTTGTTATTATAGGACAATATTTGGCCGAAATACAACTATTTGAAAATCTGGAATCTGAAGGTGGAAAAAAAATCTAAAAATTGAGAAAATCACCTTTAAACTTGTCCAAATGAAGTTCTTAGCAGTGCATATTATTACTAATCAAAAATTAAGTTTTGATATATTTACAGTAGGAAATTTACAAAATATCTTCATGGAACATGATCTTTACTTAATGTCCTAATGATTTTTGGGCATAAAACAAAAATCAATAATTTTGACCCATACAATGTTTTTTGGATATTGCTACAGATATACCCCAGCGACTTAAAGGGATGCTATTATGCTTTTTCACTTTGTCAACTTTAGTTAGTCTGTAATGTTGCTGTTTGAGTATAAAAAAGATCTGCAAAGTTACAAAGCTCAAAGTCCAATTCAAAAGGAGAAATTTAATTTAATAGAAATCACTTTTCAAAAACTACAACGGACGACTCGTTTGGATTACAATACATATTTTCCGGGATTTGTGATATCACAAATATCGACGAATGGGACGAGACCTGGTTTTGTGATCCAGGGTCACATTTGTGTTCTGCAATAGAAATGGTTTGTAATGACATGAGTGTGAGTAAACAATGACAGAATAAATCGTAATAATAATAAAATATAGGTCATAATTGGTCTTAAAATGTGCTACAGATGTGAATTAAATGAACCAAACCATAATTATTTGCCAGTCAAATATTGAAATCTGTCAGTCTTGGAGGTGTAAAATTAAAATGATACCAAAAAGCATCAGAAAAATAGGAAGGAGATGATCACCTTCCCTAAATGAAGACTTAATAATTCACATGATGGCCAGTCCTCCACATATATAATGCAAAAGGAAAAAGGGCACGGCTCAGGAGTCCTCTGATCTTAACACAACAAATAGGAAATAATTTTATTTGACCCAAAGAATAATTCAACTGGAATCTAATAAAATACTGAATCCATATGGAATTGATTTATTTCCACATGGAGCTCCTGTAACAAAGCTATTCTATGTTGATATAAAGCAGATGCTTTTGTTTATTGATAGATTAAGTAACACTGTTTACCCTGAGGGGGGCTTCTACAAAACTAGAACAATGCATTCCAACCACTACAAGAGCAGGCATGCTAACACAAATGAGAGGGAAAAATCAGCTTAAAGTGTAAAAGATTAACTTGTGATTTGCATTAACATTCTTGAAAGGACACCCTATAGGACACAATGGTGGTACGTTAACTCTGAGGATGATGTTCAGTCACAGACTTTGAAACAATACAAAATGGAGAACAACTCAAGGTCATAAGGTCACAAATTGTACACTGTTCCACAACAAGCAGTCAGATGCATTCTCCCAGTGAATAACTGCTAGCTTGTGGGGTTAAACCTGTAACATTAATCCTATTCTGAGTTTAAAGCCCAAGCATGATGAATGAATCCCCATTTGTGGACTAGCATTACAAAAAAAAAAAAAAGACAAAGATTGGCCACTGTGACATGCTTAGGCCAGGTGTAAAGTGATCCAGTGAACAGTACATGTCACACTATAATGGATGACACACCACACACACACACACACACTTATGCACAACCATGTAACGAAAGCACTATAATTATCCAGTGTGGTGTATGTTACTTAAGGTCGCCTTCTGTAAGGTTAAACATTCAGCTAGTCAGCAACACATGCATGTTGCTGATCAAAATGGTCACAGAAAGGTCAATGACAACCTGACCTGCTAATAGGTGTTAACTGTTAACAGTTCTGCCATTCTCCCAACAGTCTTCACCATGTCTGTCCTTGCAGCGTCCCAGCCTCGCTTTGTCATTTTAAGCAGTGACTGCTCATGTAAGAGGAAACTATTAATGTTTACAGATGAACCGTTTCTCCCTTTTTCACTGCCCTCCCCCTCAAACCCATTTTGGCTTACAGTGGATTTTGTTGGTTTTATATCCGCTAAGCAATGTCCCATCTTACCAGAATGATTTAGATGTCTCTCTAATTAAAACACCTGATTCATCTCATCAGCTTTGTGATGTGTTGAACAGGAGACATCTGAAATATCTTGCGAGGTGGGTCTCAAAGACTGGAGTTGAGAAGCACTGCTGTAAATGAATGTGACTGTGATGGCCTGCTTGCAGATGACACATTATTCAACCAAATTCTCACCCCCACCCACCCCTTCCCCTATCTAGCTCCTTGCCACACCAAAGGTCCACAGTGCGTATGTGCAACCTTATCTCCTTTCTCATTGCTGCCCCAGGCCTGTCGACACTACAAACACCAAAAGCAGCCAGCTACATTTTTTTGGGTGGGTGTGGGGATTAGGTGTCAAAATACAGCTTGAGCAATGGCTGTGTCAATGGTCAAAAGAGAGGGAACACATTGAAACCCTACATAGGAAGAAGGACAGCATATGCATACTGAATAAATGTTCATCACTGGCCACTGGCCACAATCTCCTTCATTTGCAGGATATAAAACCAGCAAAACCCATTAGTGGGAGGGCAGGGAAAACCGGTGAAAGGTTTCACCTGTAAACATCAGTGATTCCCTCTCATTTAAGTGGTCAAAACTCAAAATATGACAAAGCGAGGCCAGGGAGGCTGCAGGGACAATAATGGGCGAAGATTAAGAGAGGGAATCAGGGATGGTAGGACGAGCAAGAGGAAAAGCATGATGTAGACACATTCCCAACAGCCAATCAGCCGTGAGGAAGAACTGAAGTTGAAGAAAAACCCCAGAATGCTCTTAATGAGCGGCCCCACTGCTGCTGCCAACTCGCATCAAACTGACACCAATCAAACCATTTAAAAAACTCACTAAGCTTAATTAAGTTTCATCTTATTAAAAACACCGGATCCCTCTGCGCGAACCTTCCACCCCTTATTCGGCGCAAGATCCTTTCTTCCCTCCATTTTGGATCGCCATCACGATGCAGTGTTTACTCTGTGTATCAAAATTCTCTTGAATATCACCAATCTTAACTAATTAAGAACTATAATAAATCTATTAGGAAATAAATCCACATTTTGGGTATGAGAATTTAACACAAATTTTAATTCGGTCTATAAAGAGTATTATGGACCATACATGACTGCTGCTCCAGTCACTTACCATTTGTCTAGATCTGCCTTGATGGCCACACAGGGTGCTGGGACAGGGGTCTCGGCAGGAGCTGCAGTCTCTGAGTCCGACATGGTTCTGTGGCGTTGGTGTGATCCGTGCGCTCCTGTGGTTGCATGTGCAAGAGAAAAAGAGAGAATGGAGAGTTAGAGTTGTCAAGAGGGAGGGGTAGTGTACATAGTTCACAGGGGAGGAAGGAGGGGGGAACGTGAGAGGGTACATATGTACATGAGCAAGAGATCAAACAGTGATCGGGTTCAACCCTTACTCAGCAAAACAATAAATAAAAAAAATAAAAAAACATTTAAAAAAATAAAAAACATTTTGAAAGTATGGCGCTTCATATGCAAAAAGCAAATAATTGTGTTTTTTTTCTGCACCTAAAGCAACAGTGTGTAATGAAGTGTGCTGAGCCAATGGAAAGTATGTAGAGTAACTTAACTTGCATTCGGACACAGAAAAGCTGCACTACTTCTGTGTGATATCACGGACTGTGCATGGACGCCCACTAATGGCAACATGTTTTCATGACATGCTGCAATTTACACTTTTTCGTTCTTTGTTAATCATTTAAATTGCATCCAATTTTCCCTTTTTTATTTTTATTTTTTCTTAAAGATTTAAAATGAATACAGCCAGGGTGTACACTAGAATAAATACAAAATAAATAAAATTCCTTCCCTTATTCCTTTATTCCTTTCCTTTCCAGCTTGTACTTATTTGAACAATGCCTGACACTTGGTATTTCAAGCACTTCCTGTGTCTGTTTGCCTCTTTAAGAAGAGTCGCTTTATGTATTACCCCAATGTAGGTCGCTTTGGATAAAAGCATCTGCAAAATGACTAAATTTAAATGTAAAATCGAGATATATGAATAAATGTAAAATGGTTAAACGAAAACATTAAAATTAACAAATTTTACAACTTTCTTCTTCCTTTAAAATGAAAAACAAAAGGCTTACCCCCCCCCCCCCCATTTACATTTATGTACACTAAATAGAAGTTAGCAGATTAATTAATGAATTAAAAAGCGAATGCATTTTCATGCATGATTTTAAACAGTTAAAAGCATCACCACCAGCCACTTTAGAGCCCATCACATTGTAACATAACTTTCCCTTTAAACTTTGTTTTTATTGTGAATTGTGCACTACATTTCACTAACCCATCCCTCTAAATGGATGTCATAATTAAAATTAGTGTTGTCAAACTAATAAACTTCATCAAAAACAAACAAAATAGGTTTGTTTCCACAATATATGTGTGTGTACTGTGTATATTTATTATGTAGGATATATAAAATACACACACATGCATGTATATATTTAAGAAAAATATGTTTTATTTATATATTTAATATATTTATATGTAATATAAATGATCCTGAATGAAAGATAAACGTAAATATTTATTTTCTAATATATAACTGTATGTGAGTATCTTTATATATATACAAAGTAAATACACACAGTACACACACATATATTGTGGAAACAAAATTTTTATTTTGGATACGATTAATTGCGATTAATCATTTGACAGCACTAATGAAAATACAATAAGTTATTTCTATATGAATAAAGTTTCAATTTGAATTTAATTCCATCCCTCAGCTATATGGTGTGCAGACCAGCCTGACTATAAGCTTAATCAAGCAAATCCATTTGGCTTTTAAGAGTTTTGATGCCAGAAAGGGGGTCACATTTGAATCAATATTCAAAATAGTGGTCACTTCATAGGTTTTAATATAGTAACCTATTTACATGTAGGTTTTCGAGAGAAAACTGAATAAAAACAAGATGTCACAACATACTATTATTCGACGGGCAGAGAGTCTTTCATTGCTCACCCGCCCCTTCATCTGTTCTACCCCCTTCACAAAGTCAAGGAGTCGTAGACTATAAATCAGACACTTAACTTTAAAAAGCAATCGGTCTAATCCTTTCATTGTTGGTTAATGTAAATTAATTTACAGCTGGATGCATAATAATAAATTGAAAATTCCGCGGGGACGAAACGTATCCTAAGGTAACCTATGTGCATGTTTTATAGTTTTATTTTAAATATTTGTTAGAATTGTTTTGTAACCTTTTTATTACTGCAGTTTATTTTTAGTGTTTTGTATTTTATTTTTTTTTTTATTGTTTATGGTTTCCGTTTAACTGAAACAAAAGATCAACGCTAAAATGCCTGTGTCATTAAAGTCCAATTCGTAAATGTACCTATCTTTGTATTACTTTTAAAACGTAGCCTATTCGATTGTGTCCGTGAGCATGTGGATCCGTTTAACTGAAACAAAAGCATAGTTGTTACTTTCTCTAAAGATCTGAAACTTTTGCGGATCTCTGCGTCGGTTACTTAAAAAGTTTTGGCTAAGCCTACCTGTCTGTCTAAATCAAGATGTTACGCGATTAAAGCTGTAGGAGCAAATGACTGAAAGTCGCGCGCGCATCTGAAAAATGACAGAGGTATTTAACGGTGTTGTGTAATATTCGGTTTCCTGTGAAAAAACTTTCCCCTGGGTGGAGTTCACATGAATATTCATAGTTCCCGTGTTGTGGGCGTGCCCTTGACACAACGCACAAACGAATGGAATTGAAAATATCAGTGCATGCTCCTTCAAATCGCTACTTGTTTAATGGATTATTTTGAACAGGCAATGATGAAGTGTCAGTGTTACACATTAATTAGTATTAACTGCCACAGTGCCAAAACAATGCATAGTTTGTGTAATATGATAAATTGTCTGTAACGTTTTGTTAATGGATTACAGGCACACAGCAAAACAATCAATAAGCTAATAACCTATCTTACCTAATAACGTTTTTACTATTTGGTGTATTTAGCTTTTTATATATTTTTATATATTTTATTTGTGGTGCTTTATTTTTAATAGTTTGGTTTGATTAGCCTACCTGGTTGTCATTGGAGACTAATACAGTTTGTATACAGCTATGCCTGAAACAAACCACTACAAATGTATCTGTGGCCTAATAAAGTTGGTGTGAGCATCCTGTGTCCTTCTTTCTTTAATCTATTTTTTTTTTTTTAAATAACCAGTTTTTACCAGCCCTCCACGGCCCCATCAGTATATTTTTTAATTATTTGAATATCAGGTAAAATTATAATTAAAGTCACACTAAATGGCAATTTACTTCTGTCACATATTTTCTCCTATTACTACTACTACGATTATTATTATATTTGATTTTTTTTTTTTTAACATCAAAAGCTTTCCACATAAGCCTGTTTGGGAATCACTTATCTCAAAAGAACTAATAGATTATAATATATTGAAGGTAGTAATCCTCCCAAAAATGACAATTCTGTCATCATTTACTCACCCATTTGAAACCAGTATGAGCAAAAAAATAAATAAATAACTTTTTAAAAAGTATCTTCTACAGAAGGAGTCATACAACATTGAAACAACATGCGAGTGAGTTAATTTTTATATGGTCAATTTTTATTTAAATGAACTGTTTCTTTAAAATGGACTTACACAATATGTCATATTAGCATAGCATATCACATTTTTCTTTATTGTATTTAGTTAACAGTCAAATACAGAGCTTAACAGTTTTAGAGAATCTGAGAAAAAACTACTACTAATAAATACTATAATAATGAATAGCATATATAAGCATACATTGTGTCTGTTTTTTGACCATATGTTGCACTGAAAAACAACCTCATCATGTCATGTTTAAGAATAGTGTGTGAAAACATCCAAAATTTCATGATCCATTGTGTTAATAATGTTTAACATTTGAACAGCTTATTCAAAATTGTTTTTCACATTTTACAACTATTACATACAATGAAACCCAAATGTTTTTGTCAGCCAAACTCTGTTCTCCTGTCTCCTTAATCAAAGTTAATTTAACAACACACTTTAATGTTGACAGTTCTCTGAGTTGGGTTAATAGTAACATGACATGCAGGTTAACAAATAACATGTTATCTTTATAGTAAGTTTTTTATTTTTACTGTTTAAAATTAAGCTAAAAATGATATTGTAGATTATATAAATATTAGTTGCATTCATTAAATGTTACTATGACAAGTACAGAAGTAATTGCTTTATAGAAATATAAATCAAATTGAAAAGACAAGGAAAGTTGTGTGAAAGTATGCATATGGAATGAAGCAATGCAAAATTAAGTGAGTGTCTGAGATATTTATTGGTACTCGATGAGAACAGTCTCCATGTATGTCCAGTTCATACAATGATAAACCTCTGTACCAGTGACTTAAACGCTCTCATCCAATCTGAAACAGACAGTGACTTTACATGATGATGAATATACGTGGAAACATTATAAAAGCAAATCAAAGCCATATTATAACATTGTTGATGATGAGACATATGATTTCTTATCTAAATGTAAAAATAATATTCTTGAAGTAGCTAAACACATCAAAAATAAGAAACTATATTACCCAAGGTTAGCATATAGATTATTCGCTTTTTGTTTTGCTGTGTGCCTGTAATCAATCAAGCAAAACAGCTTACAGATGATTTATCATATTACACAAACTGGATTGTTTTGACACTGTTGCATTTACATTTACATTTCATTTAATCATTTAATCATTTAGCAGATGCTTTTATCCAAAGCGACTTACAAATGAGAACAATAGAAGCAATCAGATCAACAAGAGAACAACAACGGTATACAAGTGCTATGACAAGTCTCAGTTAGACTAGTACAGAACACGTAGCCAGGGTTTTTTTTTTTTTTTTTTTTTTTTTAAGAATATGATAGACAAGAAAAGAAAAGGTAAGTACTAGTATTAGTTGGTTAAGTGCAGGCGAAAAAGATAAGTCTTTAGATGTTTTTTGAAAATGAGTAAAGACTCATTTGTTCGAATTGAGATCGGGAGGTCATTCCACCAGCTGGGCGCAGTCCAGGAAAAAGTCTGTGAGAGTGATTTTGAACCTCTTTGGGATGGCACCACAAGGCGTCGTTCACTTGCAGAGTGCAAATTTCTGGAGGGCGCATAAGATTGAACTAATGAGCTTAGGTATGTTGGAGCCGTGCCAGTTGGTCATCTTGTAGGCAAGCATCAGTACCTTGAATTTAATGCGAGCGGCTACTGGTAGCCAGTGTAACCTGATGAGGAGAGGAGTAACATGAGCTGTTTTCAGCTCATTGAAGACAACCCTCGCTGCTGCATTCTGGATCAGTTGTAGAGGCTTGATAGTACATGCAGGAAGGCCCGCCAGGAGAGCATTGCAATAGTCCAGTCTGGAGAGAACAAGAGCTTGGACAAGAAGTTGGGTGGCGTGCTCTGACAGGAAGGGTCTAATCTTCCTAATGTTGTATAAGGCAAATCTGCAGGACCGGGTCGTTGTAGCAATATGGTCTGTGAAGCTTAACTGATGATCCATCACAACTCCTAGGTTTCTGGCTTTCCTGGAAGGAGTAATGGTTGATGAACCCAGCTGTATAGAGAAGTTGTGATGAAACGATGGGTTAGCTGGAACCACCAGGCAGTTCTGTCTTAGTAAGGTTGAGCTGAAGGTGATGGACATTCATCCAGCTAGAAATGTCACTCAGACAGGCTGAAATGCGAGCACCTACCGTCAGGTCATTGGGTTGTTGCAATGCTTCAATGCTTCACATTGACACTTCATTAACGGTTCAAAATAATCCATTAAACAAGTAGCGATTTGAGGAGCATGCACTGATATTTTCAGTTCCATTCATTTGCGCCTTGTTTCATGGGGAAGTTGTGGCCTGGTGGTTAGCGAGTTTGACTCCTAACCCTAAGGTTGTGGGTTTGAGTCTCTGGCCGGCAATACCATGACTGAGGTGCCCTTGAGCAAGGCACCAAACCCCAAAAATGCTCCCCGGGCACCGCAGCATAAATGGCTGCCCACTGCTCTGGGGCTGTGTTCACGGTGTGTGTGTGTTCACTGCTGTGTGTGTGCACTTTAAATGCAGAGCACATTTCTGAGTATGGGTCACATCACTTTTTCAATTTCACTTTTTTCAAGGACACGCCCACAACAAGGGAACTAATGATTATTCACGTAAACTCCACCCACGGGAACAGTTTTTCACAGGAACCGAATATTACACAACCCCGTGACCTTCAGACAAGAACGTCCTGTTTTCTAAACAATCAACCCACATCCATATGCATTTGCACTGCTGCCAATGAGCTAAAGTGCAGATAATTAAATTAGCATAAAATGTCATGCAATTACTTTACCTGGATCTGCAGTCTGGAAAGTTCTGGCAAGATTTACCTGGAAAACAAAATAAATATATTTTTGAACTGGAACACGCGTTAAGTAGCAACTAGATCCACGCCTCCTTCTCCAGGAGACTTGAAGGAGGAGAAACGCCCTAATGCACATGCATACAATGCTATTCTCTCTGTAATGAGACTATAAGGTTGTTTATTGGATAAGTCGTCCTTATGACAGAGTTCTTATGACAGAGTTCTTATAGGAGTTGGTCAAATGAAATAATAAAAAGTAGGCTATAGGTTCGCTGAAACAGGCTGTATGTGAAATTTTGAAGTTCCCAAAATATAGAAAATATATGAGAAATTTTGGAAAGACTAAAGACAATTTGAGGTAACAGAGTGAATCCTTACAAAAAGTAACTATGGTTCTACAAAACCAAAAAAAAAACATGCTAATCCATGGCAACCAAAAAAATGGTTTTGCTGTACTAACCATAGTTTAACCATGGTTTTTGTAGTGAGACGGTAATCAATACGCCAAAAACATGCTTACAACACTTTTACTACAAAAAAAAGTTAGTTTTCATATGGGAATGAATGAATGATAACACTATTACACAAAATGTTACAAACGTCCCTGTTATTTCAAGGTCCTATAAGGTCACACACTGTAACTAACTAATAAGTCAGAAAACATTAAGGGAACGGGAAACTTTCATAAGAATTGGACTCAACCAGCACATTCAGATATAAATAAACAAGGAAAGAACAGAAAAGAAACAAATAGGGTTAAAACGCTCTCAGTTCACAGCAGGTCATGACAAATGAGTGTTTCCTCATTGCTGGGGGAAGGGGCTCACAAGTGAAGACTTTTTAAATGGCATGTAGCTGTAAGAGCATAGAATGGGTACACATTTACGGTACACCTCCACAGAAAGGAAAAGAGCTGGAAAAAATCAACTCGGACCCTTCACACCTGGCCAACTTTCTCTTTGAACTGGGCTACAGTACCCCCGGCCACTACTGAGCACCAAAACAGCTAGTTTATTACAAAAAAGGCCATTTCATTAGCTTAAATTCAGTTCAATTCAAGTTTATATGTATGTCTTCACTATGCCTGTACCTTTTTTTTCTGCACCGGAAGCTCCTGTCACCAAGACAAGTTCCTTGTGTGTGTGTGTGTGTGTGTGTGTGTGTGTGTGTGTGTGTGTGTGTGTGTGTGTGTGTGTGTGTGTGTGTGTGTGTGTACGTGTGTGTGTGTGTGTGTGTGTGTGTGTGTGTTTGTTTTTGTGACATATCAGGACACAACTTTGTATAATGACATGGGTATGACACAGGTATTACAAGGAGAGGGTGACTTCTGGACATAAACCCATGTCCCCATTTTTCAAAACGCTTATAAACCATACAGTATTAGTTTTTTTGAGAAAGTAAAAATGCACAAAGTTTCCTGTAAGGGGTAGAGTTAGGTGTAGGGTTGGTGTAGGGCGATAGAATATACAGTTCGTACAGTATAAAAACCATTACGCCTATGGGATGTCGCCCACTTTTCACAAAAAACAAACGAGAGAGTGTGTGTGTGTGTGTGTGTGTGTGTGTGTGTGTGTGTGTGTGTATGTATGTGTAAATGCTCTTCCTGATTCTGATAGTGGTGCAGTCTATTAGAATCAATTTGTTTTTCCATTCAGAGACCCTAAAATAATTGCATCACGCCAAAGAAAAAAAAAATCATTAAACGTCACAAATATCATAGTTAAAAGAGAAAGACTGTTTTACATTTATTTAACTGGTACATCATCTGACTGTGTGATCATCATCTGATCATCTGATTTGTGCCTTCGTGTCCTGTATCTACTCAGACAGCTTATAAACATTGATCAGCCAAACCCTCACATCAATGTTTTTCATTAGTTTCAGGATTTACCTAATACACCTGGAGTGCAAGATTTATTGCATATGAAAATGAGAGGACCAAGAAGAGCAGGGCTATATAATGGGAAGAAAATGACAGAGAGCTCAAGAGAGACTGCAAAGATTCAACCGAGACCAGTTAAAACCAGTTAAAATGACTCAAGGATCTAGACTGTGCTTTGCAGGTAAGCAAACCTTTGTCTTTCCCAGACTAACCTTTCCCTGCCACATTTTGCACTCTACTTCTCTTCCTTTACATTCCCTTTTCCATTTTCTGTTCATACTCACTGGACTTCAGATGACCCTAATGTTATTTTTGAATGGTTTCTTTTTCTTTTTGCATTTCAGTGGCTGTTCTGATGTGTGCATTTGTCTCCATCAATGGAGTTGGTCTGAATGATTTACTGGAGCGAGCCTCTCAACTTTCCGACAAACTTCACTCTCTCAGCACCTCTCTCACTAATGACCTGGTCAGTACCAAAACACCCTGGTGTTGTATGCCCTCTCACCCGGGTTATTTGCAATATGTGACTTTAGTTTTATCCAAGCAGGTATTTAATTCATTGATTTGATGTTGGTTGTTTAATATTAATGTTGCTTTCATCCACAGGATTCTCACTTTCCTCCAGTTGGAAGGGTAATGATGCCCCGTCCATCGATGTGCCACACATCCTCCCTTCAGGTTCCCAATGACAAGACCAAGCCCTGAAAGTCCCGGTAAGAGCATACTTTACTGCATCCATCCTCATCTCTATCAAATGTAAAAAAAATTCTCTTGCACTCTCAGAAAAAAAGTGTGACAGCTGTCACTCGAGTGATACCTTTTCAAAAGATATACTTGTAATATGTACACTTTAGCTATGTACCTTTAAGCAAAGTCATATTAAGACTAAAGGTAAGGATATTCTATAGTCTTTGCTTTAAGGTAACGATAAGGACCCTTTAAGTTCAAAGGTGTACCTTTTGAAAAGGTATCACCCCTGTAACAATTTTCATACTTATATTTTTGAGAGTGTGTTCAAGCTTATTTTTCATTATTTTATTATTTAAACAATTTTATAATTACAAATATATATATATATATATATATATATATATATATATATATCTATATATATATAAAATTTAAATACAAATATACATTTTTATAGTATACAAATATATTATTAAATTGTTGTAACTGTAATACTTTATATAAAACAAAATATACTAATATATTTAATTTTTAAAAAAATGAATATGTTTAAAGATTTTTAAAGAAATGCAAGATTTCTGTTCGTCTATTGAATGTCCATACTACCAAAACTAAAATTTATAAAAGATTTTTATTCACATATGAACAATAATCAAAACACATACATAGAGCACATTAAATATGATACATGTGAACTCAATTATACTTGCCTCTCTGACTCACTGGTTCTTGCAGAATCACAAGAATTCACTTTTGTGAAACCTCATTGGTTCGAAAGCCTTATGGACTTGGAACAAATGAATTTACTTTTTTCTTTTATTTTTTGGGTGAACCAACTAACCCTTTAATGTGCAGTGTCAACTATGAGTAAACATTTCCTACTTGTGGTCACAATTGTAGTTAGAGGCAAAACGGACCAGCAGTGAATGAAGTTTTATCTGATTGTTTGTGCAGGAGGATGAGTTGCTGTCTCTGGCTCGGTCTCTGCTGCTGGCGTGGTCCGATCCCCTCGCCCTTCTCTCCTCTGAGGCGTCCAGCCTGGCACATCCAGAACGCAACACCATTGACAGCAAAACCAAAGAGCTACAGGAAAACATCAACAGCCTGGGAGCAGGTCTGGAGCACGTCTTTAACAAGGTGATTGCACTTAAAAGAACAGCTCACGGTGTGTATATTGTGAATGATGTTTGTAGGAGGGAAGTATGAAGTAAAACTAAATGATGTTTGGATAAAAACATTGAAAGAAATCTTTTTAAGCAGGGTTGGTTTATTCATTGTCCCTGTCTATGTTTTCTTCTCGACAGATGGACTCAACTTCAGAAAACCTGTCCTCTCTTCCTTTTTACACCAACAGCCTCGGCCAGGATAAAACCTCCCGACTTGTCAATTTCCATTTCCTGCTGTCCTGTTTCCGCAGGGACTCCCACAAAATTGACAGTTTCCTCAAAGTTCTCCGCTGCCGGGCAGCCAAGAAGAGACCTGAGATGTGTTAGAGAGGATATGCTGTCCAAATGCAAAACAGGCCCTTTATTTTTTGTTTCTAAGGTGTAGATTTTTGACTCACTTTTCTTATATGCTTAAATAAAATTTCATTGGACCAATACAAAGATAAAATAAATTAAACAAAAAGGCATTTAAATGGAATATAAATAAACATTTGTATGAAGAACACATGCCTACAATTTATTTGAATGTTTGACCAGCTTAACAACATTTGTATGTTAGGCAACCTAATTTTATTAAGGAATTTATGTTGTATCTTTAACCATACTTTTCTGTAATGCAATATTTAAAGCCCTGCAGCAATATCAATACATTTCTTTCAAGCAAATTTATATTGACTCTGACACTGAATACTTTATTTACACATGTGGATAAGACTTGCAAATCATTGTTAGGGGCCCAAGCACAGAAAGTGATTGAACCATGATGCTCTAAACCCAGTGCCTCTGTATACTAGGTAGCACTATAATAAGGCCATTTACTTTGCAGTTCATAAACCTGCAACTTTAGGGACTAAAATCTGACTCAGACATTTGGCATGTCTAAACATTGCAAATATATAAGCCAAAGAAAATTAGCCTTTTTGTAATTAATAGTCTTATATCTTCTGAATGCAAAATTCAAACTTGACAAAATACACATAGACCAGAGGACATTCTGAGGATGCACATCTGAACAGGTCATGTCAGATTCTGCCCATAAGGGGTGCTACAACTTGCAAGAATAGCATGTATTTCTGCAAACTGGTTTATCAAAACTTTTCTTATCAACTGAGATTCAAGTTGCAGTAAAGCACTTTATATTGAAAGAGATACAGGGCAATTAAATCACCTAATCATGCGCATATTGGTGCTTGGACCATGATGATTAAATTTTTTGTTGTTGTTGTTTTCCAAATTATTTTTCATTACATTTATTGTAGCAGTTGTGGTTGCATACAGATCATAATGAGATCAATATTTTGTTTTATAATGAGAAACAAGGAAATGTGATGTGACGCACCAACATTTCCCCCATGTCATAAAAACCAATGAAAAATAAAACACAAAACAAAGACCTGCTGAATCTATTGAGTTTCCAGTGTATGGGGCTCTTTAGAAACCTGTGCCTGAGTCTGTGACATCTTCCGATGGAGGTGGAGCATCCAGTCAGAGTATAAATGTGCTGCTCAGTCATCAAGCACTTTCATTATAGCAGAAACAACAGAACACAGAGACTGAAAGGTACTGTTATATTTTTTGTAGAAAAAGCTATGAAGAACGTTGTAATGATAACTTACTTTACTTTGAATACTTTGTTCAGCAGCAGGCTACATGTTAATTTTGGCTTGCAAATATATTTGTTCTTTTTCTTTGTCAATGAAAGGCTGGACATGGAGGAGCTGACAATTATTCTGTTGGGAAAGCAAGGAGCAGGAAAGAGCGCATCAGGAAACACTCTTTTTGGGCAAACATGCATTTCACACAGCGCCCAGCTCAGAGCGCGTCACTCGAGCCTGTTCAATGAGCATGTCCACTGTGGACAAGCAAAAAATCAAAGTGATTGACACTCCGGGATGGTGTGATTCTTCTCAGTTTGAGACTGAAAATGAAGCAGGATATCATTAAATTCGTCAACATGTACAATCCACATGTGTTTCTCTTAGTGCTGACTACTGGAAGATTTACCAATGAAAGAGATAACAACAGTCATGAATATCCTGAAGGAGTTTGGGGATGAAGTCATCAAATACATGATTGTGCTGTTCACCAAAGGGGATGAGCTGGAGGAGCCTATCGAAGACTACCTGAAAGAACTTCACTCAGAACTAGAGCAAATCATTAAGATATCTGGAGGAAGAGTTCATGTCTTTAACAACAGAAACGAAAAAGATTGCCAGCAAACCTCTTTACTTCTGAAGAAGATAAATGATCTGGTGAAGGAAAATAAAAATAAATGTTACACTGAATCTATGTATAACAAGAACAAGAAACAGTGTAGGAATGAAGCAGAGAATTCAGTGGCAGAAAATAGAAAAAGTCCTGCTGAAGATGAAAACAGAGATGATGACGATGACCAAGTGAGTATTTGTGATGCTGACCAAAAAGAAAAAGGACAAACAATGATTGACAGAAAGGAGTTTGAAAAGGTAAAGGAGAAGGTGGATGAGCTCACTAAAACCATCCAAGACCAGCTGATGGCAGACATGAACAATCTGCGAATAAGACTGAACACGGTGCAATTTCTAGTGTTTACGAAAGCACATCACACACAAAAAAGAATTTACAAAAAAAAATTAATTAAATCCTTATCCATTTAAAGTAATATGTTGCCTTACACAGAAGGGGATTTAGTGCAATGAAATTTGGCATCTTTCATCATTTACACAATTAAAAAAAAAAATACTACATTTAATTTTAAAAATCTGTCTATCCCATATGATCATGAGTCATCACAGATTCTGAGGATGGGTCCTATTTCAGTTGAAAATTAAACTATTATCTTGTGTATTACATTGTTCTTGTAAAAAAAAAAATAAATAAATAAATGAACTGCATTGTCCAGATACTGAATTCTCATGTTTTTATTGCCTTATATTTTTTTCCAAATAATCCCTTAACAGACAATTCGAAAATGCACATTATCAAACATTTCAGTTTATTGTCAGCTTAGTGCAAGAAACTAAATCAAAACGCATCCTTAGTTTTCACTAAACATAAGTGTTTCATGTAGCTAAACATTTATGCCCTTCGTCATACTATATTGTTAAACCATTTGTCTATAATTTAATCAAACTGATCTTTAATCAGTGAATCATTTGGTACATTTCTAGATTCAGATTTGGTTTGCAATTTCAAACAGATAACCTATAATTAAAATATTTTTTTGTTACTAGCCAATTATCTCAGATGATACACTCACACAGTGTTCAAAGTTGAACCCACTCAGCAATTATGATCATAGAGCAGGATAAAGTACATACATAGATTAAACCATCAGTGACTGCACTCTGAAAAATGCTGGGTTAAAAACAACCATTTCTGGATTACTTGGCAACCCACTGCTAGTTACTGTACAGAAGACATGCTGGGTTATTTTGGCCCAGCTGGTTGGGTTAAAAGTTTTTACCCAATATGTTGGTTGTTTTTATTTAACTCAAAATATTGTTTAAAATTAACTATATTGCTGGCTTAAAATGGGTTGGAAATTAAAATCACACACAGAAATACTAGAAGCAACATCAAAAGGTATTTAATAATAAGCAAGAACACCCATGGAAAAAAAAATATGACAAATTGAATACAATTGAATACAATATTACATACAATTAAACTCGTTTAACAAGTATTTTAAAAATATTATTACAGATTTGGTCATGCTGTATTGGCAGGAAACTGTATTCTAGCAGTGTTATTATCTCTTATCACACCTTTGCTCTGGAATACAGGAATCAATAGTACATCAAAAATAATTTTTTTTAAACATTGCACAAAACAATTCAGAGAGACAATTCAGGGAAATTTGAAAAGAGAAGTGATCCTGATAAACTCATTTAAACTTTGTAACCAAATGCAATAATTATCATTAAATTGATTTAAATATGAGTGCAATAATCATGCAGGCAATAAAAGGGGCAATTTCCTTTAAGATAATGGTGTGATTTCACTTATATGACACTGACAACATCTGATAACAAATAATTATATGTATTATTTTCATATTATTTTTCTTTTAGAAAACATTATTGCAGTTTCTCAAAATCACTGATGTGGGGAAAAAAATCATATTACAAAACATGTACATAAACACTCAAAAAGCATAAGCTTATTTACAAATGAAACATTTCAGAATATTTCCAGAATGTTCATAGAATAACAATAACAAGAAGTTTTTATAAGCTTCTGTTCACTAAACATTGTTCTTATTTGTGAGAACATAAAAATGGTCAACAACCATAATGTCATAATGTGTCATCTGAAAGGTAATGTTTCCGTGTGTTTGTGTCTAACTGGAATTCCCTAAATTATGTGGACCTATAATGTACCAGTCTTTTTATCTTTGTGGGGACTCTTTTTGGTCACCGTGATCATGAACATTTTTGAAAATCTAAGTTGATACAGTATAAAAATCATTATTTTATATATGTCCCCATAAAGCATAGAAACCATTTTGTGTGTGTGTGTGTGTGTGAAAGAGAGAGAGAGAGAGAGAGAGAGAGGGAAACTTATTTCTTTGGGTGGGTGCAGGTGCAGACGAGGTGCAGGTCCTTTTGGTTGAACCTTAATGGCCCAGGCATACCTGGTTCTCAGAATTCGTACTCCTCGCAACAGCCCCTCCCTGGCCAATTCCTCTGAAGAAGGACCTTCTTTCTCAGAGACAGGGCACCCTCTGGCACCCGCTTCCCAATCTTTGGAACCTACATGTGTGGGTCCTGGATGGGTCATGGAAGGTTTAGGTACCTTTCCACCTCAGGTGGTAGCTACCATCACTTCAGCTAGGGCCTCCTCTACAAGAAACGCCTAAGCTCTGAAGTGGAACCTATTCATTGCTTGGTGTTCTTCACGTCGTGAAGACCCCTGGAGATGCCCGATCAGGTCAGTGCTTTCCTTTCTTCAGGGAGGATTGGAACGAAGGCTGTCTCCTTCCACCCTGAAGGTCTATGTGGCCGCCATTGCGGCTGACGGTAAGGTCATCAGGTTCCTGAGAGGGGCCAGGAGGCTCAATCCGCCTCGCCCTGATCAAGTTCCCTCTTGGGACCCTTGCAGTGGTTCTCTCTGCACTGCATAGGGGTCACTTCGAACCCTTGCTCTCAGTAGAGCTAAAGTTTTAAAGAGCTAAAGTTTTAAAATTGCACTCCTGACAGCTTTAGCTCCGGTTTAAGAGGGTCGGGGGACCTGCAAGCATTTTCATTTTGTACGAAGCATGCTTGGAATTCGGGCCAGTCAAACTCTCATGTTATCTTGAGATGCCGGCCCTGGTACCTGCACAAAGTTCCCACCGCTCTTATTCGAGATCAGGTGGTGGACTTGCAAAGCACTGCCCCCTGGAGGAGTTTGTTGTAGTTTAATAGTCCTCTTCCTTTTATAAACCCTTATAAAAAAGTAATCATCCTGATAACTCTTCAGACCTAGATGTTGACATTTATTACTGCTTATCATGATATGGTGAACTTTTGCAACCACCCCAATCATCATTACTGTAAATCAGTTATTCCAGTTTATCTTTCCATAAGAGATAACGTTACCCCCCCCCCCCCTGAGTTACCATGAGATATACTGTAAATGAGTAAACAATAAATACAACACCTTTCAGTCTTGCTATATAAGTCTATGTTTGTTGAATCATGAAATAAGTCAGGAATCTGGTTTTGAATGAAAAGGTATGCATAAATATATTTATTAATCATTTATTGTTAAAAATGGCTCACTATTTGGCGGGCATTGCATTAAAATCACCCTTTTTATTCATGGATTTATTACTGCTTGTCATGATTTATAATACATTTGTAAATTAGTTCATAAAGTCTCCTTAAGGAGACTTTAATGTTTACTTGCATACTGCATTATATTTATTTTGTTTCTGTTGTACATGAGCACACATAACCCAACACAACATACACAGGTAAACACTCATTTAACATATAAGCACACATAAGTCACTGCCAATCATTCAAAAACACACATTGACATTCATGGGTAGCTTGTATTATTTTTATAACCAATTTTATTAGGGTTTATATACAGCCTAACCTGCATTCAACTCTTTCTGCATTATTATTATTATGAATTTTCAGTAGAAGCTATCATCATGTTCATATAGTGAATTTTACAACCAAATATCATTAGAGAAAGAAAAAATCATTACATTGATGTAAACATGAGGGCAATAAGAATGTAGGCATTAAATCTAACCCCACACTAAAAGTCAATCAAGTTAAAAGAGAATGCCATGAAATTAACGTATCAGACACTGAACAAGAGTAAATAAAAAATAATAAAAGGTGGATTACATTGTTTTAACATTATTTTTCATTAGCTAATTTTAGCAATTTCCTACATTTTTTTTTTATTTCAAAAAAAAACACACTAAACAAACTTTTTTTTTTTTTACATAGCATGAACATCTACATACAAACCTGCATCTCTTACTTCTTGTGTAGAAATTTGCTAAACACGCATTGGTTTGGGTTTTGTTGGCTTTCAGTTTTTAGTTGAAACAATAATCTGTCAAACTGCCAAGATAGGGGCTGGAACAAGGAAGCCCTTATAAGCGCTCTTATAGTGGTCTCTCCTAAATACTCTTGTTCTAGGGTCTCTGTTAAACTGAGCCAAGATGAGTGCACAGCTCTCAGGTATGTAACAGAATGTTTATATATTATATATATATATATATATATATATATATATATATATGTGTGTGTGTGTGTGTGTGTCTACATAGGGTGTGTGTGTGCGCGTGTGTGTATATATATATATAGTTATATATATATATATATATATATATACACATTATGAGTTTTTTTTTTTTTATTTAGCTTTATTTTTGATCTTATCCATTAATGCCTCACATTAATCCTAATATGATACTGTAATATTGTAATTTTATATTCTCTTTAATAAGTATTTAGTCCATTAAATGTTTAGGAATTGTTTTACACTTTTCCTGTCACTGCTGTAAAGGTCTATCATTTTATCTAAATTAAAATACATACTAAAAAGTATATTATATTAGTATAAGTATATTTATTAATATTTATTACATACTTGTTATTTTATTTGATACAACTGCATTTTATTTCTTGATCTATATAGCACAAGAAATTAGGATTGTCCTTATTGGCAAAACAGGCGTTAGGAAAAAGTGCCACTGGTAACTCCATCCTTGGAAGAGATCATTTTCACAAAATAAGCAGCAAGCTCTAAGTCTGTGACCAAAGCAATGCAGTGTGGCCACCACTGTTTTGATGGAAAAACACAATCAAAGTTTTGGACACTCCAGGCTGGTGTGACACAGAGCTCTCTGAGGCTGAGCTCACACAGGCCATAGTGAAATGCATCGACATGTCATACCCTGGTCCCCCATGTCTTTTTCTTTTCATCCCCGCTGGCGATTGGCAATCGTTTCACAAACGAAGAGAAGCAAACAGTCCAGCAGATTCAGGAGATCTTTGGGGAAGGAGCTACAAGATACACATTGATTTTATTCACAAAGGGGGATGCCCTGGAGGACACAACTTTTGAGGACTACTGAGAGGGGGCTACAGCAGATCTCAAATGCCTTAATTGACAAATGTGGTGGCAGATGCCATGTTTTCAACAAATAAAGATAGAAACTATTTACAAAAAAAAAATGTGTCCAAACTCCTTAAAAAGATCCCAAGACATGGTTCAGGACAATGGTGGTGGATGCTACACCAACACCAACATACCAGCTACTGGAGCAATATAAGAAAAGAGAAGCTAAGCTACAACAGAAAGCTGAAGCTACTAGAAAGGAATGAAAGCCAGAGAGGCTGGTTTCAAAGATTGATTAAACTCATAGAACTGGAGCAGCAGTGCCAAGCTTGAGAAGAACACAGCTGCATGAACAACTGACAAAGCAAAAAACCACAGTATAGTTACTATGCTAGAGCACATGCAAACTGAAAGAGAAAACGAGAGGAGACAAGAGGTAGGAAAGGACACAGAAAGCATTAAGTGGCCAGGCTGCAGAACATCAAAAATTGATGGAGCTAGAGAGGCAACAAACAGAGAGAAGAGCAGTTAAAACATCAGCAGTACAATGGAGAATGAGGAGAATAAAGAGCAAAAATGAGAGTCCCAGCAATAGACAGAGAATGGAGAAGGAGAGGCAGAGGTTAGAAAAAGAGAAGCAGGAAATGTCAAAAAGATATGAAAAACAAAGTCTTCAGCTGGAACAACAGAAACAGATGAGAGACACTGAAATGCTAGAATTGTTGAAGGAAAAAATGAGAAAAACGAAAACCTGTATTATTTCATAAAAACCTCTACTTAGACAATATTATGAAGCGTCTTATGTTTCAAAGACTATTGAAAATTATTTCAAGTTTTAAAAATGTAATTGTAAATATTCTTATGCAATAAATCTGAATAGTTCAGATGTCAAATGTTTTAAGATCTGCCACCTAAAATAATGCATACAATTTTAAAAGAGACATTCCTCATGAAAAATTGATGTTGATTCACATATATTTTTGGGGTTTGTCAGGACACTAACCACATAATTTCTATATATTTAATTTTACATATATATATATATATTATATCATGTGTTATATACTATATATATATATATAAATAAGATTACCTTATCTTATCATTTAGATCTAGATACAGCTAGTTAACTACTCTAAATCAATCAGACTATGAAAAAGTTCCTGCGGTGCGAAAGGCCCTAATAAGGACCCGAGTCACAAGAAAACTCTTGCATGCAACTGGTAGAGAGTGAATTACAAGTTTCACTAAGACTTTTCTTATATTACTTTGCAAACAGACCCAGAAAACATATTCAGAGATGGTGAAGGAAAAAAAAAATCATTTTATGATTGGGTGTGTGGAGATTCTAAGAAATCCACATTCCTGATAGAAGATTCTGAGAAGTCCATGTATTTAAATTAACCCAAGTGTTGTTGAGAGATTCTGAGAAGTCACGTACTCAGAAATGTGTTCTATTCATAATGATAAGCTTCATTTCAAAAGTTAAAAATTAATATTTCATGGTAAGGATCTGTCTCATATATATATATATTATTAACATGGTTTCATTTATATTCAAAAATGTTTTTGGTAAACTTTATGGTAATATTTCATATGTAAATTTCACAGTTATTTCAAAGCTGCGTAGTCAGCTGAGTAGTGTTTTGCATATGCAGTTGAACTGCATGTATTGTTCTTTTGTATCAATATTTCTAGAATTATCCAGTAGTGATACTTTGTATCTAAAGAGGACGAAGTCCAAAATCGAGACACATGGACTAGACTATTTTTAAAGGTCAGGTGTTATTAGTGATAGCCAGATGAACGAGCTTATGTCTAGAACAACGTATATAAGATAGACATCTGCAAAATAGAATAGGGTTTTTGACTTTCTGAGACTCTGGTGCTCTCTATCTTTTCAGCTCACTTCCTCTTCTTTGGGCTTCACCATCGACAACTCTTAGACTCAGACTTAGAACTTTTACAGTTTTATTCAAATTCAGATTACCTTGAAATTCAGATACTTTGATACTTTGAAATTTTAATATTTGAATATTTAATATTTTGTACTTTTGATTCAAACAGAAATAATTGTTTATGTTTAATTACAATTGTTATTAATGTTTTGATTAATACTGGTTGGGTTCAATCCATCATAAAGGTGGATGTTATTAATAATGTACTAACATTGGATGTTGACATTTTCTATATTTGAAGGTTGGTTCTTATTATATCGAACTTCATTTCTCAAGTTATGATTTGTGGTTTCTGTTCCTTATATTCTTTTGAATAAATTTACTATATTATTACACCTGTTGACGTCTGGAATTGGATTTAAATTTTGATCAATGATAAAACAGAAAATTGGTTTTAAAAAAGTGGTTTAAGAAAAGATTATTTTATACACTAAATTTGTATGATTGGCAGTTTCTAAACATTTGGTGGTTTGGTTTTTCGGATAACCTTAAATACATAAGTTGCTGGAAGTCTACAAATGTGATGATGAAGATACCACAAAACATCTGGTGAAAACAAAACACTATATATATATAGATATATATATATATCACACATATATATATATATATCCTAACTGAAACCATTAATAATTGTAATGAAAGATATTACAGCACAGTTGGATGATATACTATTTATCTTGCAATATGTGTGTAAAAGGGCACTCCCATTTAATGTATCCCATTCAGTTATATCTCATTTGCATTTAAACATGTTTTCTTGGGGTAACGTAATGAAAAGATTGTTAATAATGTAAGAACTTGGCAACAATACAAACAAACAACTTGAAAACCTAAGTGCTAATTACAAAATATTACCGGTATTTCCATAAGAGTACTACCATTTGATAATTTGGTCAATGTCAGTCATTTTTAAAGACCAAGTAGAGGAGTTTTTTATGGTAAACCAATAGTTCTAACATTTGGCATCTCTAAAAACTCTTTAAAACTGGACACATATGATCTTCAGTGCAATTCCCTAAAATATTACGTTCTCTACAGAGGACATATAAATGCAGTAGCTGGCTTAGTCTATTGAGAAGTCAGTTTGCATTTTTGCGTCATTGAAAAACCACGCTAGATTCAATTACGGTTTTTTATTTAAAATAAAAAAGGGGGGGGGTTGTGGTGCCAAACAAACAACCAAACAAACACAAAAAAAATACTTCTCTAGTGGACACAATAATCCAAACCAGTGCTAGACCCAGGCATGTGAACTTGCACCCCTCGAACAATAACAGTACTACACAGCAACACTATGAGACATGATCCACATATGGAACCAAATGTGAAGTTACTCAAACCAGGATTAAGCATCACCTTCAATAAAAGCACTCAAATGGAAAATGTAGTCTGAAGGTTTTTCCTCCATGGAATAAATTGTAGTTCTGGGTCTGAGAAACTCTAGAGTTTAAGTGCTTCATAGTGCAAAAGAGCAGAGCAGATAAGCTTAAACTAAATGGGTCATGAAGAATTCCTCCTCATATGGACATTAAAAGATCAACGGATCTAAAATGGTGCTCATTACCCCCACCTATGAGTTTGCACAAGAGGAGATTGCCTATGCGGTCTTTCATCCAATAACATGATAATATCCTCTGATTAAGTTATTGTAACCAAGGTTAAGCAAAAAAAAAAAACTACAGATGAGGACACTGGGAGCCCCTACATGAATTTCAAACTGTTACTATACTCCCAGAAGACAAAAAACTGCACCTAATAGGATTCGCCCTCTACTGATGGTCCAAAACAATCCTCCTCCAAGTACAGAACAATAAAAAAAAACAATATGGGCCATCCATCTAGCTACTACGGGCCAGAGCGCTGGTCCACAGTGCAACCCGACCACGTTTTCCCTACATAATAAGATGCTGTCGTAACCAGATGGAACTATAAAAACTATGTGCGGCTTCTGCACATTTTCCTACAGTGACCCACAAACAGACATGTCGGCCCCTGGCGGGACAAAGCAAAAAAAGCTACAGTGGCAGACCCTGTCAGACAAAGACAATCTGGACAAAAACTTGATTGAGCCTGGCACATGTTAACATGCATAACCCTAAGGGCTTGCAGCCAAGCTGGGTGCACTCTACCATTTGGCAAAAAACGCAAGGGCACAAACAAAACAAAAAAAAACCGTTTGTTTGCTCCTGTTTAGTCCCGTTGGGCCCCTTTTTCAAAGAAAAGGAGAAGACGTCAGGAAAATATTCTGTAAAACAGAATCTCTAACAAATGTCCATCATGCACAGTTTGAGAATAATGTACTACGGTTTCATACACACAAGCGTGAATGCTCTCGGAGATGCCTCTCACACACAACTTTGCTAACGAAAATCTAGCGCATCCTTCCTACTTCCGCTTGAAGTCTTAGACCCTCACCACCTCACTAAAGTGACCCTTCGAAGTCGATCGTACCGTCGGACGTTGAAGTCCAGGTTTTTCTCTCTGCAAACTCACAGGGGGGAAAATCTAATTACTTTTTATTAATTGGCTGAAATATCCTCGTAATGGTCAGGAATGTTTTCCCACTGTCTATAGTTCTGTGGAACCATACCACACATTCGCTTATTTTTTACTTGGGACATTCAACAGGTCGAATTTTAAAAAGTGAAGACTACAATGCTTAACAAGAAGAATAAATTTCTTAATAAATACCAAAATATAAAAGGTTTAATGTATAGCTTTAAAATAGCACAGCACTTGCTGGAGATAGAAAAACAAAACAAAACAATCAGCAACAACACACACCTCTAAAAGAAACTGAAAACCTCTACTAGGGCAAAACTTTAACAGTAGCGTAGGCCATATTTTTAAAACTTATTTCAAATATCCTGCAGAAAACTATTTATGTATATACCCATTTCTCTTTTCAACACTTTCATGTAAGACTCTATTCTAAAGGTGATCATTTATAATATAAGTGCAGATGGGCTTACATTATTCTGATGTGGGTTTCGTTCATGATGATGGTGCCAAAGGATCTCTTCTCCGGTCTTCACAGTCAAATAGTCCATCAAGGTAAGAACCCAGTCTGCTTCCCATGAGTTGTAAGGAGACTCACTGGGCCTAAAGGATACTCTATGCACTTTTGTTTTCACCCCAGGGTTCATTTATAACTTAAAGTTGTGAGCTTCGAGAGAGGGGATTAAACAAGACAGCCCTCATTAGTCAGAGAACGCTCGCCTGTCCTCTTGTTGGCATGCGATTGTGAAACTCAATGTGAAGTAGGTTTACCAGCGCCTGAGATGTCAGTCATTCCTTTTGGCACCTGCAGGCAGAGAAATGTGACGTGAAGGACCACGTCCTCGATCTTCACTGTGTAGATGTCCACCTCCTAATGAACCCGAGAGGAATTGGTAAGGTTTGAATAAGCAAGCATGTAATAAAGTGAATACATGCATGTATGGATGCATGCATGCATGCATGCATGCAGTCCTGTATGTTGTCTGTCTGTGTGTGTGTATGCATGCATGCACACATACACTATACATCATATAAAGTATCTATATACACTTCTATATATATACATAAATACATACATGCCATATATATATATACACACACATATATAATACACACATATAGATACAAACATTATATATATTATACACAATAAAAATTTGAAAGCACACTTTTGTGGATGTAAACTGACCTTAATGAGGCAGGCAGTACTAACAAGCTGTTTTGGGGTCAACAACATACACTAGTGGTTCCTAATGGCCACCTTCCTTGATACCAGGACATATACAAAGCCACTACCCATTTTCCCAGCAGACCCTGAAAATGCGAAAACAAAACCAAACCAATGACATGGTGCCACAGACACAGCAGAAAAGACCCCAAATGCTATTCAGAAATTGACATGGACAAGTACAGTGAATTGGTTGTAGTCCTTGTACTGTCGGTCCTCACTGGCAGTGACGTAGAGCGTGGCTCCTGTCAGGGAAAATCAGGCCCATCAGGTTTCTGAAAAGAGAAAACAAATGGGCAACATGAGCATTTAAATCAAATAGTGAATAGTTTATAGTGAAGAGCTTCAATGCTTTAAAAGGACCTTAGCATACACCCACCAGACCAGGTTGTCTCTTGCATCAAATGACAGTGTCTAATGCATTGGACTTAGTGTAGCAGAGAGCAGTAGCCCATCCACTCTGAGATTTGATTATGTCTCTCCACCTTTTCCACGGGAAGAACCTCAACCCTTCTTTACGTCACCTTGCCATTAATGTGGAAAGACTGTTCCCACAAGGTAAAGATGAGGATAGTGAAGTCAGCCGTATTTGAGTGTACACAACTCATAAAACGCAGTAGTTTCAGTTCAAAGAATCACCGATGTGGTGTCGCTGTGCAATTGAAGGTCTGTATCATCTACAAGGTAAGGATCAGCCATAGCGCAGCTACTGAGAAGTGCTTACTGTGCATCCAACTTGTATAGGCCTTCACACTGCATCTTTCACAGCCCTAGTCTGATTTACTGCTGCACTCCATCTGGGGACTCACCCCTACTGTCTATCTGCATCACAAGAATGACAAAATCAGATGGAAAATCAGCCACAAGCACTAGGCAGATGAGCACCTTGACAGACGGGCAAAGAGGCCACATTTTAACTAAACCAGTCGGTATCCCATAACAAAAACTCAGCTGTGGAAGCAATGAGGTGACATTTACATAAACAGCAGGATTTACAACTCACTCCTAATAAACTTTCTTGGCCCCAGCTTTGGCTGCAAACATACAAAGGATGCCGGTTCCACTTCCCACATCCAGGCACCACCTTATCCCTTGAAGAGATGCTTGTTGTGGAACAATGGATGTTTCTGTACGTCAGAGTACGAACTTCATCCTTTAGCATCTCCTGTGGACACAGAGGGGGGTTACATTAGTCACAGGATATGAAGACTTTTAAAATTGACCGCTCCTCATGGAATAAACAAGACTGTACCTCGTGAATGCCAAAGTGTGCATAGGGAATCGAAGTAGTAGTCTTTGTGGAGGTCATGTCTTCTGCTGCAGGTTTTTGCTGAGACTCTCTCCTGGGGACACCTATAAAAAAAAAAAAAAAGAGAAATCAATTATACACAGAGGAAAAAAATAAGCAACGAGCTTTCTACATTCTATGTTGCCATAAAATTTTTAAAAGTTGTCATAAGACCCAAAACCAGCTAGACTGAATTTTAACAACGGACAAAACTTGTTTCGGTCACGCATGACTCATTTTACGAACTCAAAATAAAAGATTCAATAAGTGCTAGCCATAAAAGAATCGCTTGTCACATAACTTACTGTACCAAAAATGTAGGATTGGAGTTTTTAAAGATTCACTGTTACGAAGAACGAAAAAAAAAAAAAAAAAAAATCTTTTTGGTAAATGGATTCAAAAAGATTAAAGCCACCGTGACCAATCAAAAACCCACCTCACTATTACTATTTTTTGGTACATGAGCCAAAAGATTCAAGCGGAACAATTCAAGACCAGCACTATTCGCTACTTTAAAAGCAGTTTAGCGGACGATTCAGCAGGCCGGGTTAAAAAGCGGGATAAACGAGAGGTTCTCACACACAACATTAAAAACAAACATTTTATTAGAGAAGAAAAGTCGCGGTTAAAATAATTCGCCTTTTAAATTAGAAAAAATCTTTAATAGCGTCCTCTGAAGCGTTAATTTAAATACATGCGGGCAACAACGTGGTTTGAGAAAAAACCGACTAATTAATGACGCACACCGCAAAACTATAGCAATCAGCTAACTAATAAACTAATTAGGCGTGGTTTGGTGACCCAAAGCTGTAAAAAAGTAGCAAGCACATCCCAATGCGGTCTTGCACCCAACAATAAGTGACTGAAGCGCGCCGCCAGCGTGCCTGAACGACCCTCGTGGAAACTGAAACGAGGGAGCTAGCTAACAGGACTCTTATACCACTGAATCCAACTCCATTATACATCAAAGTGGTTACACGTAACATTTAAAAACTCGGACTACCCTAACTCGTTTTACTAGCCTATTAGCAATAGCAGACAACGTGATGCTAAATGAATGAAAATATTCGCGGCAGCTAAAATGGATGCTCAAGATGCGACAGTGCGAACATTTCCAGCCACCTGATAACGACATACGCAGGCACAGCACAGCCCCGTTCAACGACATAAGCGTCGGAGATAGGAAGGGGGTAATAAATTAAAAAAATAAAGGTTATGTGTGAGTCTCTAACCTCTCGCAAATAGCTTTTGGCCTCGGATGTTGTGCCAGCGTATATGGCCTTGAAGTAATAGTAAAGCTGTACACTCCATTGTGTCCAGCTGTACTCCGCCATTTCGGTAAACTGGATTGTGAGATCGACATGCGAGCACAGACCTCATGTTAAAAACAACACGTGTTTGCTCCCGACCACTTCGCCTTCAATGAATGATTTGATTGGACGACCAATCACGGGATATTACGGTAGGCCCCCGCCCACTTATCTTGCGGCTCTCCGTTCTATGAGGACTCAACTTCAACTGCGTTTGTCCGCTGTTTTGAAGCGTGGCTTGACCAAAATTTTTTGGGACCAAACTGCAGCGCGATACATGATTATCTATTCTGTACACAAGTTTTATGTTAACACGTTATTTGAGACTCAATGATTTACGTTGTGTTTTTCAGGTATAGGCTTGTAGTCTCATGCCTCAGATTGTCACGCCCACGGACCGTTAAGCTTGAATGCGGTCTGATGCTATATGGAGACACATCAAGTGGAAAACACCTCAAGGGAGTAATGTCGAAGTCTTCTCGGATTGCTGGTTGAACTCTACAGGATTTTAGGGGAGACGTGTGGTAGACAGACAGACAGCAGGTTAGATAGATAGATAGTAGATATAGACAGACCAGACAGCACACAAGACAGACTGGGTAGGTAGGCAGGGCACGACAAGATGATGCTAGGTAAGATAGCACTAGATAGATAGATAGATAGAACAGACTAGACAGGACAGCTAGGTTAGATAGATAGATATTTATAGATAGATAGTATAGATAGCAAAGACAGACAGCTGGTAGGTATGGCGAGGCCACCCACCCAAAACCAGGAACAGCTAGGTAGATAGATAGATAGATAGACAGACAGGACAGTACAGCTAGGTAGATAGATAGATAGACTAGAGAGACTGAGACGATCGACAGACCGCCAGACAGACAGGACAGTCTGGGTAGGTAGGCATGGCACAACACCGAACAGCTAGGTAGGGTAGATAGAATAAGAATAGATAGATTAGATAGATAGATAGAATAGATACGATAGATAGAGAGAGAGGATAGGATAGACAGGACAGACAGGGACAGGCAAGACAGCTAGGAGAGATAGACAGATAGACAGATAGATAGATAGATTAGATAGACAGACAGACAGATGGGTAGGTAAGATAGAACAGATTTGAAGATAGAATAGATAGACAGGACGGACAGACAACGACAGGAACGACAGCTAGGGTAGGTTAGAATAGACAGATAGCATAGGATAGGAAATAGATAGATAGATTAGATATGTATAGATAGTAGATAGATAGATAGACAGAGGGACAAGAGGTGGGTAGGGAGGCAGGCACACAGACAGCTAGATAGATAGATAGATTAGATAGATAGACAGAACAGACAGACAGCTAGGTAGGATAGCTAGACAGACAGGACAGATCAAGGACAGCTGGGTAGATCGATAGATAGATAGACAGACCGACAGACAGTACAGGCTAGCTAGATAGACTAGACAGGACAGACAGACAGGTAGGTAGGGTAGGCAGGCACAGACCAGTAGGTAGGTAGATAGATAGGATAGATAGACAGACAGGACAGATAGACAGACGAGAGCTAGTGTAGGATAAGATTAGATAGATAGATAGATAGATAGATAGATAGATAGAAAGGACCGACAGACACGACAGACCAGGTAGATAGGTAAGTAGGGCTGTGCAATTCATTCACATTACGATTGTAAAAGTATAGTGAGGACATTCTTGGCTCAGTAAAGGACGCGTACAGTGCTTAGTACATAAAGGTCAGCAACTTCATCCTGCCCTTTCAGATTGGATCCTGGCTTTGCACTACACAGAAGCGGTTATTTCACAGCGACAATTAGGCAATATCGCCCTCATAATCGCAAATGAATCGCATCGATTTGTCAGTGAACTACGGACTCAGTGTAATGAAAGCCGCCCAATCTGTGAAAGCAGGTGATGCTGATTAGTATAATCACGGGAGGACCGTCTTGTGTTACTGACAAAGATGTGCGCACGGACAAACGCAATGCCATTTAATTGCACAGCCCTAATAGTTAGGTAGGTCGATTAGATAGATTAGATAGATAGGCAGGCAGGGCAGGCAGACAGACAGACAGCAGACAGACAGGTAGGTACAGACAGGTAGGTAGAGAAAGGCCAGGGGGGCAGGCAGGACAGTTCAGGTAGGTCGACAGACAGGCAGGCAGGCAGCGACAGACAGGTAGGTAGGGAGACAGCCAGAACAGGCAGGCAGACAGACAGGTAGGTAGAGACAGGACAGGGAAGACAGGACAGACAGGCAGAACAGACAGACAGACAGACAGGCAGACAGACAGACAGGGAGGCAGAAAGGACAGACAGGCAGGCAGGCCAGGAGCCAGGACAGGTAGGGTAGACAGGCAGGGCAGCACGACAGTCGGGTAGGCAGGCAGGACAGACAGGTAGGTAGGTAGACAAGCAGAAAGACAGACAGGCAGGCAGGCAGGCAGACAGACAGCAAGGTAGGTAGGTGGTTAGTTTAGACAGACAGACAGTTAGGCCAGGGGGCAGACAGACAGACAGACAGACAGTAGGCAGACAGACAGGCAGGCAGGC
This sequence comes from Cyprinus carpio, assembly GCF_018340385.1. Taxonomy (NCBI): domain Eukaryota; kingdom Metazoa; phylum Chordata; class Actinopteri; order Cypriniformes; family Cyprinidae; genus Cyprinus; species Cyprinus carpio. The sequence continues at coordinate 532,687 of NW_024879248.1, read as the reverse complement.
AGACAGACAGACATGTAGGCAGACAGACAGACAGACAGACAGGTAGGTAGACAGACAGGGGAAAAACAGACAGGTAGGTAGATAGATAGATAGATAGATAGATAGATAGATAGTTAGAAACAGACAGACAGACAGACAGACAGACAGGACAGAAGAAGACAGACAGCTGGGTAGGTAGGCAGGCACACAGACAGCTAGGTAGATAGATAGATAGATAGATAGATAGATAGATAGATAGACAGACAGACAGACAGACAGACAGCTAGGTAGATAGATAGATAGATAGATAGATAGATAGATAGAGATTAGATAGACAGACAGACAGCTGGGTACGTAGATAGATTAGATAGATAGATATAGATAGATAGATAGATAGATAGAAGATAGATAGATAGATAGACAGACAGACAGGCTGGGTAGGTAGGCAGGCACACAGGAACAGTAGGTAGATAGATAGATAGATAGATAGATAGAAGATGAGATAGACAGACAGACAGACAGACAGCCTAGGTAGATAGATAGATAGATAGATAGATAGATAGATAGGATAGATAGATAGATAGACAGACAGACAGACAGGATAGATAGATAGATAGACAGACAGACAGACAGACAGGATAGGTAGTAGGGCTGTGCAATTAATCACATTCGATTGTCGTGCGCATCTTGGCGCATCTTGTCAGTAAAAGACGGTCCCGTGATTAGTATTAATCAGCACAAAATCGCCCTCATAATCACAGATGAATACTACACAGAGCCATAATTCACTGACAATTAGGCAAAATCGCCCTCATAATCACAGATGAATCACATTCGATTTGTCAGTGAACTCCGGCTCTGTTGTAGTGACAAGCCGCTCCATCTGAAAGCAGGTGATCTGATTTAATACTAATCACGGGAACGTCTTTACTGACAAGATGCGCACGACAATCGATTAATGCGCCATTAATTGCAAGGTAGCCCTAATAGTTAGGTATAGGTAGATAGATAGATAGATAGATAGATAGAGATATTTGCCAGGCAGGCAGGCAGACAGACAGACAGACAGACAGACAGGTAGGTAGACAGACAGGTAGGTAGGTAGACAGACAGGCAGGCAGGCAGACAGACAGGTAGGTAGACAGGTAGACAGACGTAGGCAGGCAGATAGGTCAGGAGGTAGGCAGGGCAGACAGACAGACAGACAGGAGGACAGACAGACAGGTAGGTAGACAGACAGACAGACAGACAGGTAGGCAGACAGACAGACAGACAGGCAGACAGACAGACAGGTAGGTAGACAGGCAGGCAGGCAGGCAGACAGACAGACAGACAGACAGACAGACAGGTAGGACAGACAGACAGACAGACAGGTAGGGAGGTAGACGACAGACAGACAGACAGGCACGACAGACAGGCAGACAGACAGACAGACAGTAGGCAGACAGAACAGACAGACAGACAGACAGAACAGACTGTAGGCAGACAGACAGAAGGCAGGCAGGACAGACAGACATGTGGCAGACAAGACAGGCAGACAGGACAGGTAGGTAGACAGACAGAAGACAGAAAGACAGACAGAGGCAGACAGACAAGACAGGATCAGTAGGTATGTAGGCAGACAGACAGACAGGCAGCAGACAGACAGACCTGTAGGACAGACAGACAGGCAGACAGAACAGGTAGGTAGACAGACAGGACAGGTAGACAGCAGCAGGTACAGACAGACAGACAGGCTAGGGCAGACAGGACAGACAGACAGACAAACAGACAGTAGGTAGACAGACAGACAGACAGAACAGGTAGGTAGACAGACAGACAGACAGACAGACAGGATAGGTAGACAGACAGCCAGACAGGACAGAGACAGATAGAGAAAAAATAGAGGATTGATCAAACTAAAACGGGGAAAAGAACAGTGCAGCACATACATAATCTCCCAAATTAAAAGCCTCTCCTCGTGTCTCCCTCAAATTCATATACATTCCTTTTTCTTCTTTTTTTTGCCCTGTGGAGATGACAAGATATTTTTTTATAAAAATATTCCAGTGATTTTGGTTCTTGACATAATAATCAGTGTTGAACCACAAACATTCTTGACAATATCTTCTGTTTTTAATGTATTTTATTTATTTTTTGTAGAAAGTCATCATACAGTTTGGAAGGACACGGTGAGTAAATGGTGTCAGAATTTAGTTTATTTTTACTTTTTGAATGAACTATCCTTTAAATCAAAACGAAACTATGCAAAAGCTATTTGATGGCTACCTATATATCAAGTTAAAGGAAGATGCCTTTAGAATAGTGTGCATTTATTGATAGATTGTATGAGTTTACACGGATGATGTAAATCAAAATAGTATCATTTGGGGAAATTACTTAATTAGTTGCACAAAACTGACAGGTGCCATCTTGCTCTGTTACTAAGTAATAACCCCTTACCTGGGATAAGAACCCCCCAAAGGTAAATCTGATTTTTGTAGAATATATAAAATACATTTGATTTCATCTTTAATAAATATTTGAAAGAGCTGCTGTGATGGGCAGGGTATCCATACAGGGTTTTTCCCAAATCGCTCCAGCTTCCCTGTGATCGTAGGGAAGTGTTTTTTTAAGAAACTGGACTGGAATGGTTGATGGCAGAAAAAAGGCTGTCATGGAAAAAATACAAAATTACATTCTATATAACGTTTATGCATAGAGGCGGCGGACATGTGTAGATTTTTTTTTGACAAAACAAAAGCAGATATTCGATTATTTTCTGATCTCTTTGCAAACGATTCACCCACCATTCAAAATACATTTACTGACATAAAAAACAGAAACTGAAACGATAGACAGACAAGTATTGTCTATGATTACATGTGATTATCCCCTTCACACAATCAATATCACACTATGTCAAATATCAGTTTTAAACAGGAAAACCAGTCGTCAGATTTAATTAGTGTAATTTACAACCTCTCTTTTAGCAACTTATCACCCATTCCATACTTCCAACATTGTCTATCGTTTTCAAGCCAATTAAAATGGATATAAAATGCAACTGACGTATGAACGGACAGTGACGTGCTGAACGGACCAAATTGTGTACTGAATGACAGTAAACTAGCCAATCAGAGAGCAGGAGAAGCGGGCTAGAGGCGGGACTTGTGGGGAGGAAGCGCTGGAGCGAGCTCAGCGCCCGTTCTGTCACGAGCTCCGTCGGGGTACAGCGACCGAGCGAAAAGTCTCGCACATTACTAACGACTAAATACAGCCCAGGGCTATCTTTTCTCCCGAGACAGGTCTGTCAGAGTTAGTTCGAGCTCAGAACTGAAGCAGGATTCACCGTTGTCCTATCGTGTGTTATTATGGCCGTGATGTATTCGTGAACATTTGATAGGAGCTAGCCAGCTACGCTAGCTTTTTGGCTAGCTTGCCGTGCGTGACTCACAGTCAGAGAGGAGTATCACTTGTTAATTTTAACACCACCACATCAATCGACCTTCGACTATAGGAGGCGTAAGCATAAACTAAATACAACACGTTGGCTGGTTTTTTCATTAGTCAGTGCCGCGACGTAAGCGTGTAACGTTACGCCTTGTATCGTTTTCCATTGACGAGAGTTCACGGGATTGAAAGTATGAAAGTTTAACGTTAGCCAAAGGAAACAGCAGTCGCGCTGACTCCCCAGCTTCTCTCTCACCCACTGCACTCACCTCCTCTCTTCATAAACACTCGCTGCTGCTGCTTTATTTGTGTGCTTTACACGACGCGCTTATAGTTTAATTCCGGCTTAGACCTAGACTTGGAGTTCCGTGTTAGTTAACTTAGCCCGCTAGTTAGCGCTGTGCAGTTTGAACCCCAAACCGCCGCTTGTTAAACCTGCACCTCTGAAACATCTGACAAGTCGTTTGTTTCGCGTGAAGCCGGCTTGAAGAGAAAACGAGCAAACCATTGCCGGCCGTGTCCGAAGGGAAGACGGAATGCGAGGAGGATTAGCTGTGTTCATCTCGGACATCAGAACTGTAAGTGTCCCTGTCCACACTCAAACACAGTAGTCATTTTCTTCGGGCGAACAGCTGTGCTGAACTCTTCCTATATACGCCCAAAAACTGAATCAAAGGGCTTCTGCTTTGCTCCGGTGATCGCCTTTAGCCAGAATGAAAGGTTAAGTCGTGGTGGATTCAGATGAGTGGACTCTTGGCGAGAGGGGGTCACGGTAAGTAAATCGCGCCGGGGACCGTTAGCTTTAGCTCCAGTGGTGACTGGAGCGATGCTTTATCGCTAGGCCGCCGCCGAAGACCGTGTGTTTCACTGCAGATGGTGTATCCAGCATGACTTGTGTCTGTTGTTCTTGTCACCTTGACTAGCTGGATAGCGGTTGATATCGCTGCTCGCCAAGAGGACTGGATTCAGATGTGTTTTTCACGATAATCCAGTTATCAAGCTGTCGCCTTGAGCTCAGCGTTATAGGAGGGTCATCTGTGTCTGTAGTCTTCTGATTCCGCCTCTTCTGTGCCTCCAACTTTACCTCTTGAATCTTAAAAGGCTTTCTTTCTGGTAGGAGTTTGAGTTCCTAGTAATTGTGGAGTGGCTTCAAATAAGATTGATATTCGTGAACTTATGTTGAACGACTGAGAGTGTTAAAACGTGCATAATTCCAATTCGAGGGTAACTTTTTGGGATCAGTTTTGTGATGTTGGTGATGAATGAGAGTGAACTGTTTGGCACATATATGGACTGGGAGTCTGTGGGTTTGGCCTGTGTATTGTTACGTCCTAGATGTAAGGGGGTAACAGAGAAAAGTAAACATAAATTTGGTTGGTGTGAGTGAGTACCAGTCCCCTGCCCAGCACAACAGACACGTTAAATTTCAAAATCAAGTATTTAATTTACAGAATTTCCAAATGTAGTATGTATCTTCATCATAATTTGGCACTGCATGCACATGAAGTTCCAGGAAACCTGTGTGAGATTGCTGTTTTACTGGCATGCTGGCTTTTTCTGGACGTAATCTCCTCATTGTCCACATTTTATTTTAGAGCCAGTTGCATAAAAATGCATGGCTTCTATACTAAAGTGGGTAGTGCATGTTTTTAGGAATGATGATGTTCTCTCTAGGGGTTGTTTTACCAATGATCGTGACATTAATTCACTCTTAGCCAAATGTGGGTGCTTCCCAAGTTGACCTCAAAAACATCAGCTGTGTCGCTCCGTACAATTATAGATTAGATTCAGGGAGCCAGTGTCGAACAGTATATCAATATTGACAATGTTATGTGCCTATTTCACATAACCCGTTACTTTTAATTTTTGTTTATTCTTGACTAAGGCAAAGACAAAATATAAAGATTGTCAATCTTTAATGTCAGCTCTGCATTGCAGTTGGGACATCCACCAAAAATGATATAGAACAAACGTGATTCACACATTAGGTTGTCAATCTTTAATGTCAGCTCTGCATTGGCTTGTGCAATGAGATAAGTAATGACAACAGTCAAGTCTTCTGATCGCTCCAAAATGTGCAAAAGTATTATTAAGACATAGACAACAAAATCAAGTATTTAAACTGTTGGGGGGAAACGTTTTGTACAAAAAAATAAAGACATTTCAAAAAGAAATTTTTTAAAACTTATCAAACATTCGATGACTGCTCAATTGCAATTTAACATAACTCTCAAATATTATACAAGTTTAAAAATATAATATAAATTTTAATGCATTGCCTCAATGCGCCATATCATTAGTAATTTGATTGTTGGTCCATGTCATTGTTTTATTTTACACCTTGGCCTATTGCTCAAGCATTTGAATTCAGCATGTTTTGTGTCTGTCTGTCTTGCTCTACTCTCTTGTTTAGCTCATAAACAAATTAATAAATAGTAAATACATTATTTACTATATTATGGAATTTGTGGTGTTGCCCAGTTTGCAGTGTTAAGTCATGAATCATTCCACTCAATTCATAATTCATTAATTGGTATTCTCTATATTGTACAGATGCTTGTCACTGTCTGCCACTATTTAAATGAGCTCTTTTCAGATACATTTCAGCATCATTATGAGCTGAAGAACAGCACAAATTGTAAATAAATAATTAAAAAAAGAAATGTGAATGCAATGTATGTGCTGATATTCTGGCAGATATTTGATTCTGAGGTAATCGTAAGAAACAAACCATAAGATTATGCTCATTGATGCCTGAGGTCAGTCCATTTTTGGTAAAGGTTGTGCATCATTTTGCATGTCACCTGGAAAACTTTTGTGAGTGTGTTTAGTACTACACAGTCTGAGACACCTTTATGATGCTTTTACCATGCTAGTGATCTTTTATTCATCATCTATATGCAGAAAGGATTGTCACTGAAATCAGATTGCATGTTACTGCAAGCTTTCACACACACAAGCCAGCCATTAGACAGCTTGAACCTTAAGTTGGTTAACGTCTACAGTTACATAAATCATAGGAATGATGTTGACCCATGCTGTTTGCAGCTATGTCAGGTTACTTTGGTGGAATGAGAGTATATTCTGTAAAAAAAAAAAAAGCTAATTCAGTCCTTCATTGCTGCCATAATTGCAACATTTGTGAATCGATTGTGAATCTTATATAACCAGTGGTCACTTAAATTAGTTTTACTTACATAGTTTACCTAAAACATAGTTTAAGTAATTTGTGTCCTCCTGCAGTCAATAAAACTGCAGCACCAATAAAAGCATGTGTGTATGGTCAAAGTTAGTTTGACTTGTGCAAAGAAAAATATCTTTTTGTAAGAACCCTGGTATTGACTCAGGAAGCTCATAGAACTATATTACACTATTTTGCACCAAAATAGCACTTATATGCAAAGCTGTTCAACATAACAAGCAGTACAAGTTTTTTTTTTTTTCCTTCTAGCATTCTCATGTGTCAGCAGTCACTAAGAATGTCATCAGATCCTTTCCTGAAAAGTGCTTATACAAAGCAGCGTGAAAATTAATCCATTGTGCATGAGTAACATTGCAGCAAATAAGAAATCTGATGGTTTACCCAAGTGTGATTGATGGAGGGAGCACAAGAAATGGTGCAACCTGTATGTTGGTGGTGTAGTGGCGGTGGATGAGAGAAAACATTGAATAAATAATGAGCTGTGCAAAATTGTGGTGGATTTTGGATACATAGTTGCAAGAAAATGAATTTTATCATGCATGGGTGCAAAGCAGTGAGGTGTAATGTTTGTATTGTGTGGTTTGGTTTTGCTAGACCTTTGTGAAAACCTTTTTTAAACACATTGGCACTTAATCTTTATCCTGTTCAACCCCATACCCCTGAAAAATGTGTTGCTATTTCCTTCGTCTTTCCTGGTTTCCTGTCCTCTTCATTTATTGTTATCTGCTCCTTTGGCCCTCCTTTTATTTCTTTCTCAATGCACCAACCTTTCATAATAGTGACAATCACACACCATAACATAATGTGTTAATTTGAATATTTTTTTTTTTTTTTAATAATACATCTAAGACTGTTTTTAAGATTCCTGATTTGGATATTATGAAAATCCTTGAAACTCATTTATAGATTGTTAAAGATGCATTAGGAATTTTGACATATAACTTTTTAAATATAGTTTTATACAAGAGTAATTGAATGTGAAAATAAAGGCAGAGAAATATGCATATTTTTTCATGCCTAAAGAGCTCACAGTCTGTGGTAAATGCAAATCGTTATCTCCATTTGAGGCAGGATATCAACAGCAGCCGGGCATTTTTGTCAGCTTGTGTTGTCTCCTGATGTGTTCAGATCACCCAGTGATAATCAGTTGCTCTGCAGTGTTAGTTGAAATCCTGTTTTTTATTTCTCTCCTCAGGTAAGAGTAAGGAGGCTGAGATCAAGCGCATAAATAAAGAGTTGGCCAACATCCGCTCAAAATTTAAAGGAGACAAGGCTTTGGATGGATACAGCAAGAAGAAGTATGTGTGCAAGCTGCTGTTCATCTTCCTTTTGGGCCATGATATTGACTTCGGCCACATGGAGGCTGTCAACCTGCTCAGCTCCAACAAGTACACTGAGAAACAGATTGTGAGTGGAACCCTCTCAAAATATCCTGCCTCGTGTCAATGTGTATTAAATTCATAAATGAGTGTTTTTTTTGTTTGTTTGTTTGTTTTGTAATTTTAACACTGGTGACTTTGTGTAAGCATGTATTTGTGTGATAGATTATTGCACACTTTACTGGTGCTCACAGCCAGATTAATTACAGTTTTGGTCAGTGAAGTGTCGATTTATTTATCCTGGCATTCATATGGCACTCACAATGCATTGACGGGTTAATAAGCCAACATATGGAGTTTTGAACAATGCATATACATGAACATATTATAGTTTGTAAAGCCTTTTACACTCTTATGTTATCTGACACTCCTCATGAGTTTCACGCCATGACAAGAGATATCACAAATGAACATCAGCAGAGGCTAAATGTTTTCAGATTTTTCATTCTTTTGCATAGAGACATGGATTGTAATTATAGGGCAAATGGTATGCAGGATTTTGACCACACTGTTGAAACAAACAGATCCAGTGTGCAGTGTTAACAGCCTCTGAGGTGTATCTGTCAATATAAACTGCCATTTAAAGTTTGGGGATTTTTTTAAAGAATTTTAGGATTTAGCAAGGATGCATTAAATTAATCAAAAGTGACAGAAAATATATTTATAATGTTAAAAAAGATTTCGGTTATATGTAAATGATGTTTTATTGAACTATCAATTTATCCAAAAATATTGAGCTGTTTTCAACATTGATAATAATAAGAAATGTTTCTTGAGCAGCATATCAGCACATTAGAATGATTTCTGAAGGGATCCCGTGATCACGTGTGTCTGAAGACTGGAGTAATGGCTACAGGAAATTCAGCTTTCTCATCACAGGAATGAATTGTATTTTTTTTAAACCTAAAACTTCATATTTCAAAATATTACTGCATTTTTGATCAAATAAATGCAGCCTAGTTGAGAATAAAGAGACTTCTTTCAAAAATTTTTTTAAAAATCTTACTGAGCCCAAACTTTTGATCATTAGTGTTGCAAAAGTATCTGAAGTTTATTACTCTGCAGTTTTACCCTTGTGAAAGTTGTCTTTTCTAGATGTGCACATCTAATGAGCGTGGCCCTAGTGAGTAAGTGTCAGCACCAGATGTGTTTTTAGCTTGTCAGAGGCTTAGTGGCACTCCATGCCATGTAGACCTACCATGAGGTCTAATTATCTCCTGCTGATCAAACACCCACTCAAGCAGCCACGCAGCTCTCCACAGGGTAACACTGACAGAAGCAGGGCTGAATCTGGGCAATCGGAGCATGTTTCGGTACAAAAGGACAACAAACTGAGGGCCATTTTGAATCCGCTTATCATTTTCCTTGAAAAGGAAAAGCATTAAAATAACATTTACAATGCAAACTAGACAACAACAGTTGTTGTCACTAAACTCCACATGGCCTTATCATTTGCTCTTGGATAATGCTGTACAATGAAGGAGATTTATGTAGCACGAATTGTGGAATTTTTATGAATTGTGGAAGGGTTGCGGGGGACACCAGATCTCTTGCTTCCTGTTGCAGTTTTAAACACTGCCATAAACTAGAAATAAGTTGAGGTCATGCATCTTGTTAGCCCTTTGTTAAAGTCCTTTTCGCTGCAAGACGTTGTAGTATAATGCTGAAGAATGTGGTGAGGTCACCACGTTTTGACCACCTCCTCCCATACGGGTCAAATACATTCAATACAAAATTCAGTTTCCTGTGAGCCCAGCCCAAAAATTCAGCAAAGGTTCTTCACTCAAATAAACACCAATTTCCTTATATAGAACTCTAAACAGTTTCACCACAGAGTCTTATTCTGTGATTCTTTAAATACCACTTATAAGCACGTTAAAATGGATTCCAAACCTGATTTAGGTCACAGAGCGGCCTGCTGTGTGGTAAGATGTGGTCTCTCAAACTAAAAAATGAGTCACAGCCTACAGCTAACTGTTTCAACGCATCCATTAGCCAGAAAATTCCACTGCTCTTCTGATACATGATATGCTATGTCTTGGGTGCTAAATTTTGCTGCACAAGGGTTTTTTCCTGTTTTTTATTTTTTTTAATATAACAAACATACAGGAACACCAACAAACAACCGACTAATGAGCAAAAGGCTCTATAATTTAGAATATAGGTATGTACCGATATATGACAGAGAAAGAAAAATGAAAATACAAAGCTAAAGTCATCCAGAAACAGACAGTCAAAGGTTTTTAAGGCTTAAAAATCTAAGCAAAGTCTTCCAGAGTGACGTTTGTATCCTTGATAAATTCAGTGAACTGTAATAATGGAGTTGCGATACACTGAATGGAGCAAATGATTGAATTTTGCTAGCTGATTGTAGTAGAAATCAGATGATTCTGATCATCTTGCAAGACACATTCCTCCAAACCTCCAGACTTTAAAAGCACGTACAACATCACGATGCAGCGAGAGTGGAAAAGAAGCAATTGCAGGAATGAGGGAGACACATTAGCTCAGCAAGCGGGGGAAATCTCTCTCTCGTGGTTTAGTGCTTATCCACAGAGCTCGCAGGGCTGCCGCTCTGAGCCTGTTTGAAGATGACGGTTCTTTAGTGACGCTGTCTTCATTTCAGATTTATCATACACTCATTTGGCCTGAGTCAGCATCAAAACAGAGATTGTAACCATCAGCTTTCTTTTCTCCCTTCCTCTTTTCTGTGCTCCAGGGATATCTGTTCATCTCTGTGCTGGTGAACAGTAACAGTGAACTGATCAGGCTGATTAACAATGCCATCAAGAACGACCTGTCCAGCCGAAACCCCACCTTCATGTGTCTGGCTCTGCACTGCATCGCCAACGTGGGCAGCAGAGAGATGGCCGAGGCCTTCGCCGGAGAGATTCCCCGCATCCTTGTGGCTGGGTGAGCAACTTTGGGCTGGAAGGATTGAGTGAGAGGGCAAAAGTTATGAATTCAGGTTAAGGGATTTAGATTGAAGGAACTTGCATGAGGAGAAAAAGAGGATTAATAAAAAAGGAAGTGTGTATTTGTGGTGTGTCAAGTAAGAAAAGTGAAATTATGCTTTCTTGTGTTCAGTATTTGAGATTATGATTTGGATTTTTATTGCCAGTTATAGCCTATAAGTTATACTATATATATATATATATATATAATATCTATATTGCTATACTCTAGCAAGTCACTATAGGCGAAACCCATTGTTTTTTTTTTTTTTTTTTTTTTAAGCAAAAGTCAATTTTCAGAATTTGTGCTATTTTGCTTTCATAATTTGTTTTCTTTTAAACTAGTGGAAATAAAACATCAAAAATAAAAATTAAATAATTAATTCAAAAAAAAAAAAAAAATTTAATCCCAAAAAAAATTTTCAAAAAATTTTTTTGTGTCTGGCTGTTGTCAGTATTTTCTCATTCATGGAGTGAAAACGATATCTGTATGAAATCTGTTTCTTAAAATTTTTTCCCTAAACAAAAATATTGAACTTCCCTAAATCCATTATCAAAAGCATACTGCAATAAATAAACCTGAATGTAGTGTCTTGCCTTAATTGTTTGAGCAGAAGCATGTTGCTATAGATGGCTGATGTAGTTCCTATTGTAATGACAGGGACACGATGGACAGTGTAAAACAGTCAGCTGCTCTCTGTCTGCTCCGTCTGTATAAGACATCCCCAGACTTGGTGCTCATGGGAGAATGGACCTCTAGAGTGGTGCACCTGCTCAATGACCAGCACATGGTGAGTCTGGCACATAGAAACCACAACCTCATCATGTTCATACACATATCTGGTGATGTATGTAAGATGTACACAATTATGGATCATCAGTGTTTTTTGTGGTTGTTGCATCTTAAAAGGGTTCTTACTGATTTCTGATTCTGTTCTCTTCTCAGGGTGTGGTCACTGCTGCGATCTCCCTGATCACCTGTCTCAGCCAGAAGAACCCTGATGAGTTCAAGACCTGTGTGTCGAAAAAGTTGTCACGACTCAGCAGGGTGAGTGTGTATCTTGTTAACTCTGCATGCTTGTATAAGTTGTTTTGCTGCTTATATACAGCTTTTCATAGTTGTGTAGCAGGTTTTGTTCTTTATTTGCAATGTTTTGCCACTTAAAAAAAAAAAAATGACAGCAATTTTATGAAATGTTCAATTCTTTGCAGCCCCAGATTCATGTGTTCTTGTCTTTGATTCGTTCTTGTTTTTCTTCCATTCTCAGATTGTGTCTTCAGCCTCCACTGACCTGCAGGACTACACCTACTACTTCGTTCCTGCTCCATGGTTGTCCTGCAAACTGCTGCGACTTCTGCAGTGCTACCCACCGCCTGAGGACGGTGCCGTGAAGGGACGGCTGGTGGAGTGTTTGGAAACTATCCTCAACAAAGCCCAAGAGCCACCCAAATCCAAGAAGGTTCAGCACTCCAATGCCAAGAATGCCATCCTATTTGAAGCCATTTCTCTCATCATCCACTATGACAGGTGCGAGTTGCCTCCATTTCTCTCCCAAACCTTAGAAACTTCACAAATAACTAAAAACGCACAGATCATTTTAGGAACAATTTTTGTACAAATGGATTCATATATATTCAAATATTTATATAGAAATATGTTCTTTTTGTGTATTTCTTAAATAATCGCTTTGTTTAAAATGATCAGATAGGGTATTTCAATGATTTTTTTTATGTATTAATTTAAAATTAAAAAAGCATTTATCTGTTGTGTTCAAACTCTGTTTCACAACAGCGAGCCGAATCTTCTTGTGCGGGCATGTAACCAGCTGGGGCAGTTCTTACAGCATAGAGAGACCAACCTGCGTTACCTGGCCCTGGAAAGCATGTGCACCCTTGCCAGCTCCGAGTTTTCCCATGAGGCAGTTAAAACGCACATAGAGACGGTCATTAATGCTCTGAAGGTAAGTGGATAGATTCTGCATTCTTACAAAATAAGATCTCTCTTTTTTTGCAGCAATAAAAAGGCTTTTTAATGGCTGATTCATCCTTTTGTTATTCATGGACACTGTTTATAATTATTTAATTCTGTTTCTTCTGCTGGCAGACTGAGAGGGATGTCAGCGTGCGTCAGAGAGCTGCAGACCTCCTCTATGCCATGTGTGACCGCAGCAATGCCAAGCAGATTGTCGCTGAGATGCTGAGCTACCTGGAGACAGCCGACTACTCCATCAGAGAGGAAATGGTGCGTCTCTCTTCCTCTCTTCCATGGCTCTTTAGCCACAGGTCGTTGTTTTAATGTTGTTTTAACTGCTGTGTCTGTAGGTACTGAAGGTGGCCATCCTGGCAGAGAAATATGCAGTAGACTACTCCTGGTATGTGGATACCATTCTGAACCTAATCCGCATTGCTGGCGATTACGTCAGTGAGGAAGTGTGGTACCGCGTCATCCAGATCGTCATCAACCGTGACGATGTGCAGGGATATGCAGCCAAGACAGTCTTTGAGGTAAATGACACCAGATGTTCAAATAGTCACTTCTTATACACATTCAGAAAATTGATTTCCACCATCATTACCATACTTTGTGCAACTCTCTGTTTGTTTTTTTAACTTCCACAGGCTTTGCAGGCTCCAGCTTGTCATGAGAACATGGTAAAGGTTGGAGGCTACATCCTGGGAGAGTTTGGTAACCTTATTGCTGGTGATCCTCGTTCCAGGTGAGTTCTTGTATTAGTGTTTTCTGACATCACACTTTGGATGTGTTTTTAATCTTATTGCTGTACTAATGCTGTCTTCTCTTTCTTTTTTTACTCTTTTTCTTTCATCTTTCCTATAATGTGAAATTCATCAAATTGTTCACACTCATCCCACCTCTGTTCTTCCATCTCACTAGTCCTTTGGTTCAGTTTAACTTGCTCCACTCTAAGTTTCACCTGTGTTCAGTCCCCACACGTGCCCTGCTGCTTTCTGCCTATATTAAGTTCATTAATCTGTTCCCGGAGACGAAGAGCACCATTCAGGAAGTGCTGCGCTCCGACAGCCAGATCAGGAACAGTGATGTCGAGCTGCAGCAGAGAGCTGTGGAGTATCTCAAACTGTCCTCGATCGCCAGCACTGATGTCCTAGTGAGATCACGCTCTTTTGCACGCACTTTGTTGATTTGTGTCTCACCATTTATTTGCATAATCATCTGTGTCACTGTGTGTAACTGTAGGCCACAGTGCTCGAGGAGATGCCTCCATTCCCAGAGAGAGAGTCGTCCATCCTGGCCAAGCTGAAAAAGAAGAAGGGACCAGGAGCCGTGTCTGTGAACGAGCTAGAGGAGGGAAAGAGAGAGGGAGGAGAACTCAATGGAGGGGGAGAGAGAGGAGGGGACAGCTCTGCCATTGCTGCATCTAATGCTGTGAGAAACATAAACAAATATGGATAAAACTTGAAATTTTTATATAGGCACTGCGGTCAAAACGTTTGGGTGTGTGCAGGATTTATTTTTTTCAGCAAGGATTGGTTAAATTGATCAAAATAGACAATGTATAGTTTTACAAAAGATTTATTGTTAAAATAAATGTTGTTCATGTTAAAAAGATTCAGCATATTAGAATGATTCTGAAGGATCATGTGACACTGAAGACTGGCGTTTTTGGCTTTTCCATCACAGAGATGAAATTTGTTTTAAAATATATGTCCAAATAGAAAAGTTTTGTTTTTAAATTGTAATATTTCACAATAGAGGTCCTTTTTTTTTCGCATTCAAAATTGTCCTTTTTTTCTTTCATATTTGTCATCCCTTCCTATTAAAATCCATGCTACGGATGCAAAAACGCCAAAAATCGAAACCTGATCTGAATTTTTTTTATGACAGACGAAAGTTTCGGTGGCAGTGTGCAATGACCTTAATAGTTATAGTAGTAGTGTGTTCACAATAATAGTATTTATGATCAAATGAATGAATCTTGGTGAGCGTAACAGACTTCTTACAAAAACATAAAAAAATATCTTATTGACCACAGACTTTTAAATGGTAAAGTATAGCAAGCCCTTTGGCTATAAACATTGGGTCTGGTCCACTTTGCAGCTTACACTGGTCAAGAACCACCTACTTAAGACAAGAAAGGCCTGTCTGACTGATATTAAAGGGATAGTTCACCTAAAAATGAAATACACAATATAGCACAATAATAGACTGGCATGATCAAAATCTCTGCCCAACTAAACAGAACAAGCATAGACATTACTCAAAAAAAAAAAAACACAACATACCATTCTATCTGTGAATGCCATGCTACCCAGAGTTTTAAAACAGAGTATTTTTCCACTAAAATGGCAAACATTGCCAAAAAATGTTTTTCATTTTATCAACCCAGTACCTTGTAGATATGACTTTATTTCCTGTCAGACTGGCTCATCAGATTGGAGAACAGGCAGCTCTTATCATTTTTGTAGGCAGTATGCATCAGATGGTCAGTGCATGTACTGTGGGCAGTCTGTGGGCTGAAGCTGAGACTGAGACTAGTACGTGGCAGACTTCAGCCGTTGGGGCCATGCACACATGTTTGCATTGTACAGGGAAGTGAGTCAGCAAATACAGAACAATCCCTAAGAAAACACCCACCCACTGAACACATCCTGATTCCAGTGCTTTCTGATTAGACATTCAGCTCTTTATCATGTCTTTATTAAACCAAAATCCAATGTAATGAACGCTCTCTTTCTTTTAGTCTACTCCGTCCCCATCTGCCGATCTGCTGGGGCTCCGCGCGGGTCCCCCTGTTACTGCCGCCGCTCCCAGCGCAGGCAGCTTATTGGTTGATGTTTTCTCAGAGGCAGGTGTCAATGATGATGGCTTCCTGAGGTAAATAAGGATCCGGTTCATTAGCATCCTATTTTCAGTCCATTGTGCATTTATTGCTTTACTTAACTGAAGTGAAGTGCACTAATATTTTAACATGTTCAGAGCTTGTATATACGTCCGTCAGGCTTTCTGCTCTTCTGTCGTTTGACTTTCTACTGTTCGTTCTTCTTGTCTTCTTCTTTGTGTGTTGTGTAATCTTGTGTCCTTTATCTTGCTGTGTATGTGACTGTCTTTCTCTTTTCTTGCCTCTTTTTTTCTCTTTCCCTCCCTTTTCCACCTCCCTCATTTTGGTGTGTGCGCGCACATGTTTGTGTGTATGCGTGAACATATGTGCGTCTCACGTCCTTGCTTTTCATTGGACGATGGCAGAGATCTGGAACCCCCCACTGAAAGCTCTGACTCCCTATTGGCTGAGGGTCCTGGTGACTCTGAGTAAGGGGCCAGTGGTAGACTACAGTGTCAATGTTACAGCAAAACTTACCGACATTCAATAGTCATAATAAATGCTTAACTTTTTGGTTATTTATAGATGTTGTTGTGTTATTGTGTTCTTTTCTGTTTGTGTCTGTGGAGTATTTTCTGTTTGTGTGCTGTGTGGTGTTATTAATTGCTAACATTTTATTGGCCGCAGATGTAATGCCGGTACTAACCTCTGCCTTTGTCTCTTTCTCTCCTTTCTCGCTTTGGCTTCACTCTGCACTTCTTCTCTTCTGGCTCACCACTTTCTAATATCTTTAATCTGTTTTAACCATCTGTGCCTTTTCACACTTAACACTTCTCACCCCTCTCTTCATCTCCTGGGGTCGCTCTCCTCTCTCTGCATCCTTTGCTTTCGGTCTCTCAGCTCTGCTCCCCCCTCTGTGGTCTCTGAAGATCCTGCTCCTCCTCTGCCTGAGTCAAACGAACTGCTCAACAAGTAAGAGCTCACTCGCCCACTTCACTCCCTCCACTCAGTCAAACAACCATCACCCACAGCCTTTCTCAGATTGTTTCTTCTTCTCTTGTATTGGAAGACAGAATGCAAAATGTAGTAAAAAATAACCACAGACAAATGTTGTTGTTGTTTTTTATATTACTGTTAATCTTAAGCATGTAGAGTGGGAACTGCTAATCAATATTTTGTCAAGTATACACTAAAAGTCAGGGTGGATCAGTAAGATTTTTTTATTACTAAAAAAAAAAATATTTTTTATTACTACTGGTGTGTGGAGATTCTAAGAAATCCACATGGTGATAGAGATTCTGAGAAGAAGTCCACATATTTAAATTAAACCCAAGTGTTGTTGAGAGATTCTGAGAAGTCACGCATTCAAAATGACTGAAGCCATGTATTTAAAATGTGTTCTATTCATAATGATAAGTTTCATTTCAAAAGTTAAAATTTAATATTTCATGGAAAGGATCTGTCTCATATATATATATATATATATATATATTAGGAGTGGCACGACTACTGATTTCTGCTAGTCGATTACTTATTTTAAAAATACTCGAGTTACTCGACTACTCGTGGTTCATGCTGTAAATGAATAGACATTAAATAGTTTTTATCAATAACGTTTATTAATTAACTATTAATTAATAGCCTAATACAACATTTACATAACATACTGTATGTAAACTGTCAAAAATTTATAATTATGACAATACATATTTTAATTTTAATGTAACCAGTATTTGTATCTGTAACAGTCACAAAATTATTAGTATCTGTTTTCGGATAAAACCATGTGTCGTACAGTTAAAGACCGTCATGACTATCTTTTTTCCCGTAGTTATCACTGAACAAATATGCTGCGTTAAAGTAAAATAATTATTAATTTCAAAAAATAAATTAATCATATAAGCAGAAACGTCATGACAAACGTTTAGTGATCATTTGAACACTACTTAATGAATTCAAGGCGCACATTTTCATTACGCAGAATTCTCTAAGCGAGTCTTTTTGAACTTACTAAACAAATGTGCATGTGCCACGCAAACCATCAAAAAAATAAAGAAGCAAACATAGAAAATGTATCTGCATCTAAGTTGATTATTAGCCTACTTTTAAGAGAGAACTGGGTTTGGTTTTGGAGAGACTGAAGCGCGAAACGCGGCTGTTTGATTGGTGAGCGCGCTGTGCTTATTCCATTCATTCATGTATCATTTCGTAGCATATGGTTTAAATCATTGCCTTTTAAATATATACAATTAATGGACCGTGTATGATGTACTATTATAGGTGATATACTCTTGTCAAGCTCTTATTTCTGAGAGATGCACGGAGAGGCAATGTGCGGTGTTTGATTTGTGCTCTTTTCGTTCATAAAATTTATATTCATTCACTTCACACACTCATTATTGCGTGACTTTAGGTCTGTGTATAATATTGCGCTGATCAACTGTTATCTAGCAAACAGCAGAGTGTGCAAGCCTCAGACGAATATTCAGGCAGAATTATTCCTTATCCGTTATTCATTTTTTAAGCCATTATCCGTGCCATTTCGGCTTCGGGCACACCCCTAATTATTAAATTACATATTTTAATTTTACATGTAACATAGAGAAAGGGATAGAAAGTTACAGCTACACGCAATATTGTAATCCTACAATTTGCATTGTAGGCAAACTGTGCATGCATTATGGTTAATGCACGCTCGAGTAGTCGATTGTTTCCGACAGCGCCGACTAGTGGTTAAAGTAGTCGATCACTCGACTACTCGACTAGTCTGTGCAACCCCTAATAAATATATATATATATATATATATATATATATATATATATATATATATATATATATATATATATATATATATATATATATTAACAGGTTTCATTTTTATATTCAAAAAATGTTTTTGGTAAACTTTATGGTATATTTCATATGTAATTTCACAGTATTTCTAACTGCGTAGTCAGCTGAGTCTGTTTTGCATATGAAGTTGAACTGCACGTATTGTTCTTTTGTATCAATTTTTAGAATTATCAGTATTTATTCACAGTATCCCCCAGAGTTAGATAAGTCCATACATACCTTTTTCATGTCTATTTTTAAAGGAACACTCCGACTTTTTGGGACTTTAGCTTATTCACAGTATCCCCCAGAGTTAGATAAGTCCATACATACCTTTTTCATGTCTGTGTGTTTTATTTGACGGATGTGTTATTTGAAGTGTTATTTGACGCACCCACCACTAGCCTAGCTTAGCACAAAGACTGGATGTAAATGGATAATGGTAGCATAGTAAATCCCAATAAGTGACAAAATAATGCAAACATTTTCCTATTTACATGTTGTGATCTGTGTAGTCACAGCGTGTACAAATAACAAGGCTATATGAGACAGAGACCATTTTTAATCGTATAAATACTGGGAACTATATTCTCACTAGGCGTAGGAGCACAGCTAACGTTACTTGGGCGGAGTGATTAGCAAAAAAAAACATGACTAACTAGCTAGAGTTGACGTGTGCATATTTTGTGTATTGACACACTGTATGCAAAATGGCTATACTACAATTTCATTGAACTATGAATGATCATTATAACAAATCACTTACTTGCTGGACAGCTGACCATTAGGTTCACTCGGCATGGGGCGTTTCTTCCAGTTGATCTTGTCACAATGGGGAAAAAAAAAAACGACAACTGCCGGGTGTATTAGGGCAGAGAAATCTTCCGTGGTAGTGACTCAAATATTTTGATTGTCATCAAGCCTTGACATGATGGCAATACCCGATCCCATTCATTACAACAAAGGCACTCGGTTTTCTGTCGGCATAGGTTGGCATGTTACCATTTACACCACCAGTCCGTGTTTCGTTCTGATTCTCCCTTCGACATCAATCTGTTCGGCCATCTTGTCTTACAGCTTCCAAAGTTTGTAACTCCTCGTCTGTGTATTCTGGCTCAAAACTATATGGTTCTGGATCTTGGTTTGATACACAGTAAAAATTCCTCTGAGTCTGACAATTCCCTCAAAGTCAGCCATGATCACGAGTCACGTCTAGCTAGTTAGTCACCCCCCCCCCCCCCCATGTTGTTGTTACGGAACCATCAACAGGGCGTCTCATGTGCTGCGCTAATCACTCCCCCGCCCAAGTAACGTTAGCTGTGCTCCTACGCCTAGTGAGAATATAGTTCCCAGTATTTATACGATTAAAAATGGTCTCTGTCTCATATAGCCTTGTTATTTGTACACGCTGTGACTATACAGATCACAACATGTAAATAGGAAAAATGTTTGCATTATTTTGTCACTTATTGGGATTACTATGCTACCATTATCCATTTACATCCAGTCTTTGTGCTAAGCTAGGCTAGCGGTGGGTGCGTCAAATAACACTTCAAATAACACATCCTTCAAATAAAACACACAGAAATGAAAAAAGGTATGTTAGGACTTATCTAACTCTGGGGGATACTGTGAATAAGCTAAAGTCCCCAAAAGAGTCGGAGTGTTCCTTTAAAAGGTCAGGTGTTATTAGTGATAGCCCAGATGACGACTTATGTATGGAACAACAGTATTTATAAGATAGGACTCTGCAAAATAGAGTAGGTTTGACTTTCTGAGACTCTGGTTCTCTCTATCTTTTCAGCGCTCACTTCCTTTTCTTTGGCTTCACTCTAAGACTCAGACTTAGAACTCTTACAGGTTTTTATTCAAATTCAGATACCTTGGAAATTCAGATACTTATGATATTTTGATACTTCAATATTTTAATACTTAATACTTTGGTATTTTTGATTTAAAAAAGATAACTGTTCATGTTTTACTTACAGTTTTACATAAATGTTTTCATTAATACTAGTTGGGTTCAATCCATCATAAATGGATTGTTAGTATTAAAAATGTAATAACATTAGATTTACATTTTCTATATTTGAAGGTTATTATTATTATCAAGAACTTTATTTCCAAGTTATGATTTGTGGTTTCTGTTCTCTATATTCTTTTTAATACATTTACATATTATTACACCTTGACCGTCTGAATTGGATTAAATTTTGCATCAACTACTAAGATTTATTTACTTTTATTATAGTATTCAGAAGTGATTGAAAGATATTTATAGTGTTAGAAAATATTTCTATTTTAAATGCTGTTCTTTTATGTACCTTCTATTCATCAAAGAATGTTTTCAGCGGTGATAATCAGATATGTTTCTTGAGCATCAAATCAGCATGTTTGAATGATTTCTGAAGGATCATGTGACACTGAAGACTGGAGTAATGACTGCTGAAAATGTTGTCAAAGGTTTAAAATACTTTTTAAAACATTAAAATGCAGCAGCCAGTTATTTTAAATTGTAAGATTTCACTGTATTTTGATCAAATAAATGCAGCATCGGTGAGCATATGAGACTTCTTTCTGAAACATTGAAAAAAGTCTTAGACCCCAAACTTTTGAACGCCTAGGATGTGCAGAGAAAATTATTTATTTATTTAATGTTGGGAAATGCTGTCTTATATTCTGTTATTTTGACAGCTCAGATTTATAATCTCTATTATGACTATTAATTATGGTGACCAAAATATACATTTAAATACAAAAATGATCAAATGAAAGTCAGCACTCACTCAAAATCTCTATACATCTATGAAACCAATAGCCTGTGTCTGCTTTTTGCCCTACTACTGTTAGATGTCCCGCATAAGCTTCATGGCTATATTTGCGCTAATCACTAGTTCACAGCTCCAATACTTATTTTTTATATTTTATGAGATGAGACCATGGCACTACATGGTAGACAGCGGTCGGGAGCATTGAGGTCTTTTTTTGCTTAAGCTTAAGCTTCAGGTTACAGTCTCTTGTCTCTGTTGTCACCCTCTCAGCACCCAGCCTCCTCTCAGTGTCTTATGCTGCATTCACTTGCTCCTCGGATGGTTGCCTTAAGGCCAAGTCATTGTTCCTGTGTTGAGTTGCATTGCTTTACGTGCCTGTTAGAGTGAATAATTGCTAAATTTTTAACTTAACCGAGTCCCTTAGCATGGACAGAAACTAATTGGATCCTTTACTAACACTGCTGGTAATTACCAGTTTTACACTAATGGTCACAAAATCCCATTATAGATCAATCTAAAAATTTGGAAAGTGAGGTTTTCCAGGTGAATTTGCCCAGTGGGCAGCTCATGTTTTGATTTTTCTGACCCCATTTTCAAAACCCATTACAAAAACAAAGTACCATTTCCTGGCTGTCCCTGCATGTTTGTCTGCCTCACACACACTCTTATCTCTTGCCCTCAGGTTTGTTTGCAAGAACAATGGAGTTCTGTTTTGAGAATCAGCTGCTACAGATCGGCAATAAAATCTGAATATCGCCAGAACCTGGGTGAGTCACAAAAACATCTGCCAAAATTGTAATTGCATCATCTAGAGGTCCATGTCAGCAGACTTCTGGGACTATGTCTTCAAGTTTACTCTATTTTTAAGGAACTGCGTTTACGGGAGTGACGAATGAGACTGTAGCTTCAGCATACGCATTTTAGCAGTTCCATTGCTCATTTTTATCCTGTTGTTTAAGCATTATAAAAACCTGAGAGGAATATTACAGTGTTAAAATTTGAACTGGATATTCAAAATGCTTGTGGGTTTAAAGACGAGATGTCTTATTTAGTGCCTACATAAAATGTCATTTACAAAAGTTACTTCATATAAATAGATAACATATTTAATGCAAAAAAGTGTCTACTTTAATGTTTGAAATACAAACTTTTATGAAATGAAAATGTCAAAATTATTTAATGTCATCTAATAATTTATGCCTGACAAGATTTTTTTGGTGTATGAGCTATTGTTACACTGAATGACATTTTAGTGGGTGTCTCCTGTATGATAGTCATTAATTTTTTCATGCTCAGAAAAAGAAATAAAATTAAACAGGACAGATTCTAATCTACAGTTTAAAGCTGTATTAAACTTTTGATGCTCAAACATCTTTGGTTTGTGTCTGTTGTCTCTCCTCACAGGGCGGATGTATCTGTTCTATGGCAATAAGACGTCAGTGCAGTTTGTAACTTTCACGACCACAGTCACCTGTCCAGGAGAGCTACAGTCTCATATCCTTCACATCAATGCACACATGGAACTCATGTTCATTCTAGCATGTTTGGCATTATCAGAGTACACTGGTTTGTTGTTTAACTCCTTAACTGAACCCACAGCTCAAGTTTTACAGGCTAAACCAGTGGAGCCTCTCATAGAAGGAGGTGCTCAGGTGCAGCAGGTCATCAACATTGAGTGTCTGACTGACTTCAGTGATGCACCACTCCTCAACATCAAATTCAGGTAACAGATGCATGCATTTAAATGGTTTATGACCATGAGTCAGCATGCACTCTGAGATTTACTTAACTGCTGTGTTGTTTCAGGTATGGCGGAGCTCTCCAGAATCTCACCCTCAAGCTGCCTGTTACCATAAACAAGTTCTTCCAGCCCACAGAGATGGCATCACACGACTTCTTTCAGCGCTGGAAACAGCTCAGCCTGTGAGTGTTTGTGTGTACACAGAAGACAAATTACTGTATATACATGCATCACAAACTGTTCTCGAATGAGAAAAAAATGTTAAATTCCCTTCTCACAGGCCTCAGCAGGAAGCACAGAAGATCTTCAAGGCCAACCATGCCATGGACACTGAAGTGCTCAAAGCAAAGGTGGGTTTACACAACCTTATACCAACTTTGTAAGTACACTATACTATATACTGTACGAGGGATTAGACCGATATGCACTTTTCAGGGCCGATGCCGATACCGATTATTACAGATCAAGGAGAACCGATAAACGATATTTTGAACTGATATGTGTCTAGTGTAAAAATGAAAATTAATGTCAAAATTAAGGAATAAAAAGGCCTCTGACAAAGACTCTCTTTAACTTATTTTAACACATCTTTAATTCTGAGAACTGTTCATAATAACAACATTAATATTAATAATAACCAACAAACATAAAAAGTGCTGGGAGCATCCATCAGCAGCATTCTGTAAACTTAAGTAAAAACTTAAAGCAAATTTAAACAGCAACAAATGAACAAATAATGGAAAATAAATGTAATCTATATATATGTGTGTGTGTGTGTGTGTGTGTGTGTGTGTTATATTTAGCATTTTATTTGCAACCCGGAATTGCATTAAAATCACACACAACCCCATATTGTAATAGTGTTTTATTTTTTATTTTTTAGACTGTTTATCACGGCGATACAAAACTAGGAAAGTATACAGGACAGCGTCATCCACAGAAACATGCAATGTGAGATTATTGACAATTTACGTTATTAGCATAGGGATATTAGCAGGGTGCGATTGTGTGAAAATAAAACAGAGGGGGGGATGCTTTTTGAAAAATTGCTATGAAATGTTTTTAATACGACGGAAATTGTATTTAGTGTGATCTCAGTTTAATAAAAACATTGTAAGCCTACGTTAGGCCTGTATTAATTGTAATGTTTTAATGTCCATGGTTATTTCAAACAACAAATTAACGTTACATCGAGAAAGCGAGCAAAGAACACAACGGAGCTTTTTGAAACTCCGAATCAGTTAAACCATTGCGTCGCAAAATGATTCACTGTTTTCGATGCGCTTCAATCGGATCGCGCGGATCGCGAAATCATTTGATTCAGATCTGGACGTCAGAGCGGGTTTGCATGATGTTTGCATGATGTATAAAAGTTATTCAGCAGAGGCAGGGATGCATAGACCAGAAGGGGGGAAATCCCCCCCCCCATCCCCCCGGCAAATCGCACCCTGGTTATTAGTCAAATGAGAGAGCGCGGCCGCGCGGAGATAACTAAATCGGGGATAGGGAGCTCGCGTCGCGTCAGGGCGTCAGAGCTCGCGCTTGATGCCCCTTTCAGCTCTTCAAAATTGCATAATGGTAATTCTGAATCTGTATGATAAATTATTTTGCAATCATGTTAGAATAAAGCAATATTTCTCCAAATATGCGCAATTATTTTGAATAAGAGCCCTAACGGAACGGACGCTGTTCAGTGAAGCTATGTGAACAACACAAAAAAAAAAAAAAAACGCAGCAGACGTGAGTGAATTCATTTGTGTTGATAATCTATTCACAATATAACGTTACGTTGGCCGAATGGTGAGAGAAGTAGGTTTTAGTTTCACTATCTCAGCACTGATGATGATCCGTTAAAGCATATCACTGCAATGACGGACATTGACCCGGGAATTCACAGTATAATAACTGAACGGGGCCTTGTCATATATAAAATCGATTATATTAGGTGTTTTGCAACTTCAGTGTAGTGATTTATTGCAACTTAAGGAACGTTTACTGCATTCTTACCTTCGAGAGATAATTATTGATGTGTGATGCTGATCACTGAAGCAGCTCCTGTGCTTTCGGTGGAGAGCGGAACATTTTCCAGCCGCCCAGCCGTATTGATTGGCCAGGCTCGTGACTCCCAACAAATCAGCGGACGATGGGCGGGGGGTTAGTCTAGGCCACAGAGCGGTTGCGCTCTGACTGAGGTGGCTGGATCAGTGCCAAGATCGCGCATTTTCAAAATAAAATGGTTTTATCGCAAAATCGGTTTTGAAAATGGGCCGGATGACCCCTGGCTCCCGCCCAGATAACAATAAAAATGCTTAAGTCTCGGCGCGATAAATCGGCCACGCCGATAATCGGTCGACCCACTACTGTGTACTGTATCACTATACGTATTACTGTTACGCTGGGCTTCTGTTTAGGAGTTAATAGCAGGTGAAAAACAGTAAGCATTTTCAAACAGTAGTACGCACAATTGTCACAGACATTGACATTTACTGTTTAGACATTTCCAATGTCCAGTTAAATAAAATCATTTAGCATTTTTAATCTACGTTTGTATGAAAAATGTCTTAAAGATCAATACAATGGGTGAGTCAAGAATAGATGATGGCTATATTAATTTAGGTGCGTTCTTCACAGGGAAAATAGATGATCAGGTCATTGCATTGCATTTGGTGGGATACAATTCCAGTTTATTTTGCAATATATGCTACACATTTTTGAAACCCCCTCATGTTGTAGATTATCCTGGTTATCTGGTGTATTTTGGTTTGATCTTTTTGGCCAAGAATGAATCACGCTCAAACCATAGGGGTGCAGAGGAAAAGAAATAAAATGAAACTATAACTGAACTATACCAATATCTATAATATAACAAAATCCTAATAAGGAGACTCTTCCTGCAGACTGGCATGTCTAATTTTTTTACAGACTCCAAAAACTCTTACACTGGTTGACAAAAACAGATATGAGTAAATTGTCTCTTTATTTTTTATATTGTTTTGTTTTGTCATCTCTGACATGATTTGTTGTTGACCATAGTAGCTACATGCTGCATCATTGTCTTTTTCCATCTGCTTTACAAATAGCGTGGCAGCCAGTCTTAAGGGTGCAATATTAACATGATATTTCATTGTTTTAAATATATTGGTAATCGATGATGCCTGTATATTTGGCAAATCCCTATACTGGAATAGTATATGGTGTTAGGATGGCAGAAGGTTTTAATTAGAAGAAAACTTTAATTATAGCCATTTCAGTTTAGAGGGGAGATGTCAGTTCCTGTAGAATTTAATGGACAGATGAGCCCACTTATCGTGATTCTGATTTTCGTCACTTTCATGTCTATTTGCCATCACTTTTTCATCTGTTCCATTCACCCATCTGTCTCATAGTTACCTGGGATTGGGCATGGGCTCTCTTGGAGAATGTCGGATCCGAAACCCAGAGAACTTTGTCGTGTGCCTGAGTGATCCAAACCAAGGCCCAGCAAGTGGGTTCTCTGCTGAGACTCGAGCCCAACGCACAAGCCCTCAGGTATGAACAGGACATTCATTTTAAACAAACATGTAATCCATATTTACACAATCAGAAGCAAACGGAAAACAACACAGAAATGCCACAAGCATCAAAAAAGTCCCTCCATCGCTGCTATGGAGCACAGACATCTCACCAAGTCAGTTTTATTGCATTCTTACTGTTGTCCTGTGTGTCTCCTGTGTCCTGCTGATGCAACTCAACTGTCTGGGGAGCAGCATGTAACACATTCATCCCTGCCACCCCTTTCAACTCAAACCCAACCTCCAGCCTCCCTCCTCCTGCTATGTGATTCACCTCCATGTCTGTTAGTTAAACCCAGTTGATTTGACGTGACAGCAGGCGTCCCTTCTCTTTTGTATCTCATGAGTTTTCCTTTGCCCATTGTGCAAAAGTTTACATTTAGTCTCTGTATCGGCAGTACGGAGTAAGGATCAGACCACCATTCAGACAGCAGAATTTCAAGAATGAGCGTTGCTATCTGCACAACTGATGCGTCTTTCTCAGTGTGTTTTGGGTTTTTGGTTACATTGTTACCAACGCTTCTTTATCCTCTCTGTGTCTCTCAGGATGTTACCGGTTTAACCGTGCGCACCAGCAGTAAGGCACTGTCTCCAAGCGTCTTTGGTGAGCTGCTGGCAGAAACAGTTCTAGAAAGTGAGCCGATCGAGACTAGCACCAAAACTAGAAACCGCCACCCAGACCAGACCAGCGTTCCTGAGAGGGACCCAGCAATAAAAGAATCTACCAAAACCGCATGTACGGAAAACTGATTCATAAGGTGAAAAAGTAGCTGTCAGCCTCTGCGCAGCCATTACGACTGTCCTTCTGAATAATGATTATTATTACTGTTGTTATCATCAGCGCTGCCCTTTTCTTGTTTTTATGGGTGTCTACCTGTGTGTGAGCAAATGGACGCGAACAGGAAGCGTGCATGTGTTTTTTTACGTTACATGTGTGAAAGAGGGAGTCATGGTGATATGTTATCCGTTCTCTAGTCCTGCCTGTTTCAACGATTCGCACTAAAATCCTGTGCTTGTGTTGGACAGCTTGTGTGTGTGGTGTGTGTGTGTGTGGGTATGAGGGGGGGAGGGAGAAAAAGCAAGTCTTCTCTCTCCCAGTATTTATCCACAAAGTTTCAACCGCAAAAAACTGCACATTAGTGCTGTTTCTTTGGAAACATTCCCTATTAAGACGACATTAGGGCAAGACAAGTCCGAAAACACAATCTCATTACCACTAATGCAACGGCACTTCCCTAAAAAGAGGCCAGAATCACTAACCCCCACTGCTTTCTATCTCCTATTCCTCCTCAACTGAAAATTGGTCACATCCAAAGCCATTGGTATGATACATAGAAAATAACAAAATAAAAAGAAGAGATTCACATGCATTTCCAGTTTATCGCCGACTCATTACATGCGTTCCTTGCCTGTGTAGATCAAATGAGCTGGCCAGTGCACTTTAGAGGCTTTGAGAGGAAGAGGCTTTTATAGGTCCCACCCCCTTTTTTCCTGTTCTTGTGTTCCTATGTATTCAGTAACTCATCCTTGACAACCCATATCTGGACAATGTTTATTGAAAAAAAAAAAAACCTCTCAGATATATAAATTATATATATAAAACCAGGGTAAATGATTACCCTTCATGGATTGCATTTGTATGTCTCATCTTTCTTGTTTTTGATAGTGGATATGTCAGTGTGTTTGTATGCTTTTCTTAAATGGTCTAATATTTTTTTGCTCTTGTTTTGGACCATTCCATTCTGTACTACGAACTGACAATGGGCATAACTGTTTCAGGTTAGTCGTACTTACAGTGTTATAAAGAACTGGGGAGGTTGGGAACTAGAATCAGAAAGAGGAAACATGAAGAAGAGGGAGGGTCAGGTCCACTAGTGTGTGAGTTTTCTGCACATGAGAGTGCAACTGTTGTGGACCTTCATGTAAATGTCTTTTTTTTATTATTATTATTGGTTTAAAAAACAACTCTTCCAGCACAGTTATTGACTGAAGGGAATAGTAGATGTGTGGTTACCTCATTACTAAATCCTTTCACAACACGACACACACACACTAAAGTAACCTTTGAGTGGTGGTAGTGGCCACAGCTTGAGACCCAATTTTCTTTTGCAGCGATAAAACCTGGGAAAGCACTTATTTGTGTGAAGTCATCACAGGCACCGCGTTCGCAGTACACGCATTCTTAGGCTTAGCAGGGACGGGGCCTTAAGGGGGAGCGCTGGACCAAATCAGCTGAAAACTGTCAGTCACGTACAGGGATTATTACGATTTGGGTCAAGCATTGTTTGGTGAGCGAGTGTGTGGTGTTTGATTCTGGTGTGATCCATGTGTGAAAAATCATAATAGATTTATGCGACATTGGTATATTAGTTCAGCTGGGGGTCACGCTTCCCTCGATGCAGTGATGCAAGTACTGGGACCAAGTCGTATCATAGTTGATTAGAGTCACAGTATGCATGGCGTGCGTGTGTGTTTGTGTGTGTGCGTCTAGCACAGTATCCGCTAGCTAATGCAGCCCGGGTGTATCGCTGTTTCAACCTGTCAACTATACCTGTGTTTAGATTAAATTTACTCTGTACTGAAGGGTATGTGAAAGTAAAATTAAGTGCCATATACTCGAACAGGTGTTTCTCTTTTGTGTGTGTGGTAGGGGATGGGCACAGAGATCATGTGGCCTACAGCTGAATCTCACACATGCACCAAGCACAATATAGGCCTTTACTTGTCTCAGCATGACAAGGTATAGGCCTAACTACATCTCTAAGATGTAAAGTGGGCCATGAACATGGGTTTAAAAATGTAACATAACCCACGGTAATATTAAAAAAAAAAAAAAAAAAGTTTACCAGCCTTGACACCATTCATTCTGATTAGAAAATTAGTTTTTTTTTTTTTTCTTTTTTGGATTTATAACAGCTAACAGAACTGTAATGGTGGTGTGTCAATTTTAATAGAAAATAAATATACATGTTCTTCTTCTGTTATTTGTTTCACAGTGTAAACTCATATTTCTGCACACCCCTTAATATGATTATTTATACTGTGAAAAATATAAATTAATATCAAGTTCATGATTAGGTGGGCTTAATCTATCCAGGAAGCCAATATGTGTCCCTGGACCACAAAACCACAAGTCAATTTTTTTAAATGGACAATTTATGTATCATCTGGAAGAAATAATAATAAGCTTTCCGTTGAGGTATGGTTGTGTAGGGAGAGGACCAGTATTTTTGGTCGAGATACAAACTATTGAAAATCTGGAATCTGGGGGAGCAAAAAAAATATATAGATATTATTGAGGAAATCGCCTTTAAAATTGTCCCAATTGAAGTCCAATTATCAATGCATATTATTGATCAAAAATTAAGTTTTGATATATTTATGATACGAAAATGTACTATATTTTCATGGAACATGATCTTTAACTTAATATCTAATGATTTTTGGAGAAAGGAAAACTCGTTCCATTTTGACCCATTGCAATGTTTTGTTGGCTTATTTGCTACAATGTAACTGTGCTTTTTATGACTGGTTTTTGTGCTCCAGGGTCACATATGCAGGATTTCAAGATTTCTTTTGCAATTTCTTTTTCAATTTCATTCCATCAACGAAAATGGGCAGTTTGGTTTGTTTAATTTGTTAAAAAGAAAATGCAAAACTCCATTTGTCACCCGGGGGGTATAGCAATAATACAGTTATTAAATTAACCCATTTAATTTAGTCTGTGCAATTGAGTGTTTTTGCAGCCTTTGAACGCGAGATATTAACAAGAACAAAAAAGAGCATATTGCCAGTCTGACAAAAACACATGACATCAGTGGAACAGAAATATAATGCTCCAATGTACAGTTGATTTAATATAGTATAAACATGATATCAGTAGTTAAATGTGGACCAGTGAACTAAGCGTTTCTTAAATAATATATTTTGTTTCCAAGAGAAGCACTGCCTCGCATGGGACTTTGCACACGAGTTGGATAACAAAACAACCTCTACAAGGATAGAAGAGTCTAGTTTGACGGATTACACACTCGATTGCAAATGTTCCCGGCTGAAAGGCTACAGAGAGAGGAACAAGACGAATCATCACCCAATAAAACAAATGCCCAGGAGTCTTCAGGGGCAAACTGGTGGATGGCGAAACAACCAGACGCGGGCCCGCGTCGCACCGTCACAAGAGCAGCCCTGCTCGCCGAATGACTTCTTGAACGTGACATCATGGAAGAATGGTACTATTATTAGCTGCCGGAAACTGCGTATGACACTCATCTTTTTTTTCCATCCCGCGCAGGTATAGAGATACAAACAACAATTAATGGTAGAGACGCAGACAGAGCGGAGAGGGGAGCACGGGAGCCATAGGCTACCGAGTGACGAGAGGTGAGAATCCAATTGGGACTGATTATAGTTCAGACAGAGATTTTCACGCGGCTACAGTCTTGCTTTGGGGTTGTGCTACTTACAACCTTCACGCAGCAGCTTCGTGGGACTTTTTCAACCTTTTTGGATTCCTACGCACTCTTGAAGATCACATAACTGACTAAACTGGTGAGTACAAGCTTTTAGTTTGTTGTGACGAAGCTAAAACTTGTATATTACAATTTTTAAATGCAATTCGTGAAAACTTTAGGGATACAACTTAGCCTGCATTTAGGACTCCGTATGTGTGTTTATTGCGTCATGGACTTCAGGGCAGCTAATTTTCAGTGTATTTTTTCCCCATAGGTTTTCGGAGATTATAGAAAGTATTTAGAAGAACTATTTCTTTTTAAAAATCTCAAGAGACCTGGTCTACTATACCCCCCACGGGACAGTCAGCTTTCCGAGCGGCCAACGTTGTCCGGCCACCGGTCATTCTGCCTCGCACTCTCATCTCTACCTTGGTGCAGAGATGACCGTTACGCAGGTATATTGTAACTTCTCTAATTTTTCCTCATGCTGAAGAGTACCATTAATCCTCCCTAAAACCATATTAAAAATTGCATATGCTACGTAAGTTAGTTTATTTGAATAATGTATGTTGCTACAGTAGTTTGTTCTCGTCCCAGTGTTTTGCAGAACACAGAGTGTTTTCTCACCTCACCCGCATATCGTACCCACAGGATGGTTGTCCGAACGAGGCATCTCATACGTCGTGTAACATGTGAGCACGATGATGCCCAACCAGCCTTCATTTCTGCCCCAGTCCTCAGTACTCCGTATCCCCCACAATAGACGGACTCCTGCGGGTATGACCTGCTTCATTGGATCCCTCAGGCGATGCTCTCATTTGTGAGGGACCCGGAATCCCCCTGCGTACATCAGCCTGCATTTGCATCACATCATATAATACTTCTAGCATCGATGCACAGAGCTGTGGCTATGGAAAATTGATTTGTTTCGTCTGTGCAAAACATATGAGCTAAAATTTAAAATGGAGAAAAAGAATTATTTTTATACAATCTGGTAGAAAAATGTGGGTTCTAGGTGGTCATTGCATGATAATATTTTTACTAAAACAAATGAAACACTGTTTCAGAGGGGCCATGCATGTGGCCTGCTCAGCCGTGTCCCCGTTTGCTGCAGGAATCTCGGTCTCCCGCACTTGCTGTGGCATAGTCAGTTGTATCAGCCTGAAAATGGTCTGGATCATGCATACAGGTAATGTGCATATTTTGTTTTGTTTTACTTCTGCTGCCATTTTCTGTGTAAAAAAAAAAAAAAAAAAAAAAAAAAAAAACCTGACTTTTTGCATCAAAAAATTCTGAGATAGAAAGGGTAAAAAATGAAAAGATTTGGTTCTTTTTTTACTTTTCTTTTTTATTTTTGGCCTTCATGTTTTTTTTTTTTTTTTTATTTTTTTTTTCATTTTATTAATGCGAGTTCAAATAAGCTAATCATGATCTGACCCGTTTCTTTGGTTTGTGAAAACGCAGACCCACTTTTTTCCCCGAACTTTAACTTCTTGGGGAGCTGCGCTCTTCCGGGGGAAAGCTGCCCTTAAAGAAAATAACAAAAACCTTCCCCGCAGTCAGTCAAACTTGGGGATACTGCCTACACCCCCAAATGAAAAAACAGCAGCGTTTCCACTGGCCTGAAAATAACCTGAACCTTCAAAAAACGGACAAAAACGTTTTATTAAGGTCAAGGAGGACTCCGAGAAGGGCACCGGGAAAAAAACCCCAAAAAAATGGCAATTTTCGACCGGCCAACGCTGGGGGTTTAAAAGGGCAAGTTTACCTTATCTCTTTCAACAAGCTCGGGCGTCCTCTCCGCCCCCAATCAACAAAGACCAGTCAACATCCACTCGACACACGATGCCAAATCCAAACTCCCAACCTACTTCCTTTCAGATTCCGTCCTACGGAGAAACCAAAAACCCCTTACTCTTTCCCTAACCCTTTGAGTCTTTTTTCCTCGACTCCCAGGAGGGTCTTCAGAACCCTGGCTCAGAAAAAGCATTCCCCAGTTGACCAGTCGGGGCTTAGATGGCCGGGCAGAGACAAATGGACCATAAAATCAAATCCAAGAGGCCAAAAAAGGGCAAACGGTTTATCATGAAAGCTTCAAAAAACTCAACTCTAAAAACCCACAAAGAAAAAGAAAAAAACTGCCACTGACCCCAAGCAATATGGAGCCACAAAAAAAAACCAGGACCATTCAAACAAAATCACAGAGGCAGACAAGGGGACCAGTGGTATTGAAACCCCCCTCCCCCGGGACTTTTGGGGAGGGGTTTACTGTGGTTTGAAGCAGTGGGGGGTAGGGTTTTGGAGCCAGAGCCCCTTTCTCCAGTCATCTACAGTCAACAAAATACTGGACTGGGGCAACGCTGCTGTTGGGGGTCCTACTTGGCCCCCGTTAAAATGGACAGCTCTTTGCCGTACGATGTTGAAAAAGACTGGGTAGAACGCACTATTTAAAAATACAGGTTAAACAAGGGTGTACACTGGACTAATAAATAAAATAAATGAACTAGGCTGAAAAAACATATTTAAAAGTGGTAATGCCCCCCTTTTTATTTAAAGAAAATTGCATGTTTCTCCAAGTCTATTTACAAACCCCGCATCGTGGGCTGGTGAAATGACGAACTCTTCAAGAACAAGTGTGTTTTTTCATAAATACACACCGCCTGTACTTTATTTTTGAAAAAAACTGTAAATTGTTTTTTATAAGGGGGATTTTTCAGGGGGAATTTTTAAAAAATAAATTGTATTGAAAACTGTTCAATAAAGACAATTATTTTATTCTGCCCCATTGTCTTAACATTTAATTTTTTATTTCATTTTAGCGTCAAAATTTGATAATTATAAAAAAATGTTTTAAAAGACAAAATTTCACTGTATCAATAGGGGAATGGTTTTTGTTCCCTCTTAAAGGGAAAAGCTCCCCAAAAAATTTAAATTTCGAAAATTTTTTCTCCGGCCCTCCTAGAGTAATAGTTTGTTTCTTCATTTGGGAAAAGATTTGGGAATTACATTTCATCACTTGTTTCCCAATGGACTTTTTTCAGTGAAATCTTCAAACTATCCACAGGGCTCCCATCAACATTTAACTCTTTTGAAGGAAAACCTGGTTTTTGTAATAATGCTTCATCTTCAATTTTTTCCTATTTGCTGGGTCCCCCTATTTAGTCAGAGCACAGTGAATAAATTGCCACACCCAGTTTTTTTACCTCATAAAACATTCGTATGGGCTGATGGTGTGGATTTTGTGAGTTTTTATAGCTGTTTGGACTCTCTTCTGACGGCACCCATTCACGCCAAACCCCCATTGTAAACAAGTGTGCAATGTTAAGTTTTCCCAAACGTTGGGAAGAAAAAAACCCCCCCCTCTCTAACTCGGGGTGGCCTGAGGTGGTGCATTTTCAGCTTTTTTCATTTTTGGGTGAGCTATTTTTTAAAAAAACCATTAGTGAATTACATTTATACTTTTATTTTTTTTTTTGCGGAAATTTTGCAAACCTCTACAAATTACTCCCCCCTGGTTTGTCCCCAAAAAAAGATAAGGTTTTTCCTCAGAAATGTTGGAAGGGAGACAGCTGGGGGGTGTCCTAAAAACTTTGTCTACACTGGAGTTTGTCCATCCCGGAGATTTTCGTTTTAAACAACCGTATCCAGCATCCCCCACGATTATCTATCCAACATCGGTTTTTATTATAAAAAATTGCTATTATTATTATTATTATTAATATTAATAGTAATTTGTTATTATAGCCAAGTATCACCAAGTATCACAAAAGAATTACGGGAAAAGAATTTGAAACAAATGTTAAAGTACTAAAAGGGAAAAATCACCAGTTATGAATACATTTCATATGTTCATTTTTTGACCCCCAAAATATTTTATTTAGCTACATATCGTGTTATTTTTTGTTTTTTGCCCTTTTTAAATCTATTTGGAAGCTAAATAAAATCACAAGCTGAATAAAAATGACCAATGAATCCTGAATTAACGCTCAATGTAAACATCCACTGTAACGAAAGGAAACCAGGCCCTTGTCCAAATATGGGAAAGCTTCGCCGAATCACACATTTATCATATAGCCTGCTCCTACGCGGAATGCAAGCGAAATAACAGCAGAATCACTCATCGATCCTGCGCATCAGCCATTAGAACTCTCCGAGGCTCACCGATTACGAAATCATGCGTTCGATGAAAAAAAACAACGCCTAAAGCCCCGCCCACTTCAGGCGAACGTACAGAACCCCGGCAGAGACGAAAAAGTTGCCCCTGGTCTTGAAAAAAAGCATCGGGAAACAAGAGAGACTCCAGAAATCACCAGAAAGATCCAAGGGCGGACATCCATTTAAACCTGGAATTCGATTTTTATCTCCCTAAGCAGATGGCTTGTATCGGCTTGTACAAAGGAGAGTTTGTAGGCCCAAAACTTACGGATTCGCCTATTAAAGTTGTCAGAGTTTTCCGCGGGTTGGGAGTGGAATAAGTTGACTTTTGAGTTTGCTAACTTGCCACCAGAAGGCTAATTTACTCAGGCGGTGCGGGAAAGGTAATCGGCGATCACTGTCCCAGACCAGCACGGTATTTGTTTTTTTTCCTTCGCGTTATCAGTCGCACAACATTGTTCTGTAAGTTTAACCATGGAGATTGGATTGTGATACATACTCGACAAACTCAACAATGTATCCCCTGTACGGTTTGTTTCAACGGATGCCATGCCTTTCAGGCTACGGTCTTAAATCTTTATGCTCGAATGGAGCACATATTCCATTTAAACAGTTTCATCGAATAAGAAAACAGGTAATCCGCGGTAGTTTTATAACCTAATGTTTCATATGTCCGGAGTACCACCATGCAAATGAAGAAATATATAAGTTGGTGGTCGTGGGCGGTGAGAGGTGTGGGGAAAAGCTCCCTCACTATTCAGTTCATTCCGGATGAGTGTCGTTTTGAGACTTTTTGTATGAAAGAAAGTTTGGTATTATGGCGTAAACATTGGGCAAAATGCGCTGTGAGTAGTAAGTGTTACCGTGGGGTGTTGTAAGCACAGTTGTGAAGTTCACGAGTGTCGTTGGTTTTCCTCTGCATGTTTCGCTAGTATTCAAGCCCTCGTTCAGGAGCTGGTGAACAACCAAAATGTTTTTTTTTTTGTTTGTTTTCTTTTTTAAAACAGTCATACTTTGTAGTCGGACTATGACCCAGCCATTGAAGACTCGTACACTAAAATCTGCCCGTGGATGGAAAAGAGACGCCATTAGACAGTAATTTTGAATGAATGTTGTTCTTTATAGGAAGGAGAGGTGAAAAACGCCACAGGTTGTTCCCTCAGAATGGAGATTTTTGGTCAGAGTTGCATCAGTAGGAGTCATTGCTACTGCATGGTTCCTGCCCAGGTTTTGTTTTTGTACTTGCTGTCAAGTAAAACCACCAGCCAGCTGTGCCTAAAAGCAAAGTTTGCTGTCAGTCATTAGGAATTTTGCAATTTTGGGCACCACAAAATGTTCACTTTGTTTTGTGTGGCTGAGCTCATCTTTTCATGTCCCCCTTTATTCATTTGGGTTATTGTGTCGTTCGCCCTTTTCTTAGTCCTGGCCACAAGCCGGGCAAAAGAGTTCGGAGCGATGAGAGAGCAGTACAGGGCGCTCCGGAGAGGGTTTCTTTCTGGTTTTGCTCTTAATGACAGTGGCAGGTAGGTGTTTTCCAGAGTGTGTTTGTGTCTGTGTGTGCATGAGAGAGGACGGGATAGATATTCCTAAACTTCTCTCTGTGTGACAGAACAGAGAGGTGTGTAGTGTTGGCCCAGTGTGTTTTTAAAAAGAAACCACAGAATGTGTCTGTGCTGAGCATAAGCGTGCCGTGAGTGCTCATGTGATCAGTGACCTAACAGCTGAACTGGCCCGTTTTGCGTGCGCCGTATAATGTAGAATTTTCGTACAGATGTTGACTTGGACTGCTAACCTTTATAATAAAATTAAAACATTAAATGGCCGGTTAGTTCTAGCACTGTCTTTTGTTTATTGAGTTTAGTGACATTTTTTATTTTTAATGATGGAGTTTGAAGAATTTAAAACGTTATCAAACCTGTACACTACATTGTTTAAATGTTAATTTTTGCCCAATTTTTTTATGTTTCGAGTGGTTCAAGATTTTTACTAGTCGTTTTCAATTATCTAGTTCTTTTTATTCAGTTCAGGAAATATTCCGTCATGTTTTTGTCAGCAGCTAAGAACACGCCTCAAAAGCGATTTTGTTTTAATATTTTTAATCATTGTATCAATTGTAATTACATTTTCCTAAGGCTACTATCCAAGATCTAATCAATTATCAATGACATTCATGCATCTCGCTATGCTGTTATATTCTTTATCCCGTCTTGTAAGAGCACAATTCCTGTCACTCCCCCCCCCCCCCCCCCCCACTAATGAACACTGTCCTTCTGTTTTCATGTATGATGAAACTCAGAAATTTCACACATCAGCATATTGCCTGGGTGAAGGATCGAGAGGACTTGCCTATTGGGTTCTTAGTTGGCCCCAACAATCCGATCTGCACCAGCCAGAGAGTTGTGCTAACTGTCTTCCCTGCATTGCCACCAAATGGACCTCGCAATTTATTTGTACGGGCAAACCCGCTAAATAGGCTAGCCCAATTCATATGTTCTGTGTTTTCCCAACTAGAATCTCACACAGAGATGATGGCAATAGTCCGTTTGCCTGCATGGAAAACAGGCTCCACTATAATGCGAATCCTCAGCCTACGAACCGCCACAAGGTGCGATGAATCCGTTCATGTGATACGATGAGGGCCCCCCCAAAAACCGTGTGGCGGACAATAGGTATTGGAATAAAGACATTCCAGCCCACTCTTATGAGTTCTGACTATGTATTGCAAACCACCTTGTGATAAAGTCGCATTACCGTCCTGTCTTTCTTCCGGAAGTTCAGGACAGAAATTAACACCCACGTCATCCCTGCTAATCACGCGGAAGCAGAGTGTGGCTGTCCCGTGCACCCTGCTCTACTGCCCCTCTGCACTGTTGCCTTAGGAGACTGAAATCCCTCACTCTCACGCCTGGTGCCTTAATTCTACCCGAGTGGGTGTGGGTGTATGTTTTGTGGCACTGTATCATCCGTGTTTTAGTGGCTTTTACAGTATGGTATTAAGAACTGTTTCCTAAAGACAACCTAGCAATATCAATGCGAGCGAACCGTGAATCTGGTGGAAAGAGCGAGGTCCTTGGTTTCGTCACCTTTTATTTAGTTCCATTGTTAAATCATGCTCTTGATTTTAGATTCAAGCACAGTAATTTGTTTATTTCCACCGCAGTATGAGATCGCAGACTGATTGTGTGCCACGAAAGAGATTAAAAAAAAAAATCACCACTGAGGAGGTGGTGAACAGTAGCGACAATGTATATTTAAACAAGCACATAAGCGAACATAGGCGGTGCTGACAAAGCTTTTGATGGTTCTCATGTCATATGTCATATATTGGGTTACTTACTCAAAAAGATAAGTCAGACAGTATTTTATTGGCCCAGTGCTCTGTTCCGTCTGTCTTCTCTCGGGAGATTCATCGAGTCAGTGAGACTGCACTGAAATGGCTGCTCTAGTCTACACCTTGCATCCCATCAGTGGCAAGAATATATACAGCCAGCTTGTCACATTAATCTCTTCCTGATAAGAACAAAAAGTGATGCTGTAACATTTTAAGTAGTGTCTAAACAATGGGTCCAGTATCTGCAATGCTAGTATTCATACAAACCAAAGGCTGTAATGTACATGTTTGCACACCTAGCTTTGTCATCGTGAATAGTTATCTAATGTAGTTAAACACTAAAATGGACAAATCGTGTGGTTTTATTTTGGGATTATTTTGATCTGTTTCTTTTGTTTTAGTTCCATTTGGATGTCTTTTTGAAGGTACTTCTATTTGTGCATATATGCAGATAAGGCAGTCTGTCTCCAGGTTCACGTGCTATGTATATGACATGCTTGTGATTTTTGCACCTTCGTTCGTGGACAGTGATGAAAAAGTCATACAGAGGAATTGCCAAATGAATTTACTAACAAAGCATGATATTAATTGTTTTGTTAGAGAATGAGTCACTCTGTAAATAGGTAGAACGGCCTAGTTTAGGGTGAGGAAAAACAAGACTAGGTGCTTTTCATATGGTATACTTGTCTCCAGAGGGAGTCGCTACACACTTTACAGCCTTTAATCAAGGGACATGGATGATTTTTATTTTCAAACTGTGACAAATTCTGTTGGAGATCAGGTTTGTCAGCTGCAAATAAGAACAAAGCACTATTTAATTTGAAATGTTAAACAGAATTACACAATGTGGTAACAGGATGATTCTCAGTCATATCATTTCAATATAATTTCATGTCAAGTATGATTATTTCAGTTTATTTTTTTATTTAAGCTGTGTTTTTGTTGGCTCTGGAGAAATATCAGACACCATTTATCTTCAAATTTTGTATCTAGATCTTACAATATTCTTTTGTACACAAATAAAACATGTCTTTAAACCATTTCTTGTAAGACATTATGGGTGAATGGTTTATTGTTGAGTGATTCATTTTAAAACAGTTTTCTTCACACATACGTTTTCGGATTTGGCTTCAGATAATTTAAACTGAGGAATGAGGAAGTAATTGTTAAAGTAATGCAATTTTATTTTAAACTTTATTCATTATGAATGAAGTATAAAAAATGAATGTTCTGTATTATGTCCTACAGACGATTTAGCTGCATATCAATTTTATTCATCTCTATTTGTAATTCACACTCTACTCTCATAAGAGTCAGATAAGAGAACTACCCTGCGCATTACAAGCAATTGTTGCTAAATGATTCCCATATGTGAGACAGGGAACATTTCCAGTCTCTGGGAGGGAATCAACAGCAAGGCGAGATTCTGAATTTACTGACTTATGAAATATTAGCAGCATGGCGTCGTTTTCTCATACAATTCGAGTGTGATAACGTTATGAACGCACTGACAGATTCCTCACGTTTTAACGATAATATAAAACAAATATCACATCTTTATGACTGACTTTCGTTAATTAAGAGCTGTTGTCAGGTCGGCTCTTGCTGATAAGGAAAGGGTCTATACATACCTATCTTTGAAAAGGAAGGTTGATCCAGTCAAGGCGGCATTTGAAACCGGAAGCTATTGAAGATGCACTGGGGAGCGTTGTTTGTTTGTTAAATGCAGATGATGAATGGCATTTTAAATTTTTTAAAACTGAGATATATACAGCACCTATTGCACGTAGATACAGCACTAAAACTTACTGATACTAATGGTTTTTCGTAAGGGGGGCGATTAAAGCACCTTTGTTTATAGAGGTGTTCAGGAAGGTCACCGAACTCCGTCGCCTTCCCAACTGCCCCCCTCCTACAAATCCCTCGCGGCCTGTGAACTTTGTCCCACACTGGTTTGTCTCGTCCCCGATGCTTTAAGATAGTCGCTGTGCTGTGAACACAGTGAATCTTTTTTTTATAATATATAAGGTGAGAATTTCAATTAAAACACCAAACATTGAAATTTCGAACTGTTTAGCTATAGCCATCATTTACCAGCAGCAAGGCAGGAATCTCTGTAAAAATCTGAAGTATTTTTCTTTTGAAGTTCCCTTCTACTGAGCACAAAGAGTGTCAAGGTAAGCGGCGGTGACCCATGTCGGTTTTTCTTTAGACGCAGTTTTGCGTTCTACTTCTGGCCCTACTTCGTCGTGCGTTTTTGTGCTACAGATTGTTGTTCTAAATGAATGGGCAATAGGCACTATTTAACTTTATTTAAAAATACAAAATATTGAGTCATTCCCCGTGTTGCACACAATTTTGTCTCTGTGTGTCCATTTCATTTGCATGTGTTGAAACTACTATTAAACGGATATATATATTTTTTTTGTTAAATGTAAATAAATAATATTTGCTATTGAGTAGTGAATGACAGATAGAGGACCGCAAAAAGTATTCTGTATTATTCAATATTTTTGTCTATCTTTTTTATTTTTATTAATCGTCTATATGGATTATCACAACATAGCCTGTTAAGCTTGTAATTTTTTTTATATTTATTTGGAACAGGGTACAATGCCTGGGGTTTTCAGTGTATATTTTCCAGTTTGATATCCCTGCTGGCATCTCGTTTGGGCAGAGTGATCCTACAATAGACAAATGATGGTAAATAATAACCTTTAAAAACACTTTTAAATAGCCAGTGTTTATGAAATTCTTTGGGTTGATTCTTGTATTGTTGCTAACTGTTTTAGTATGATGGTGGGCGTTTTGTTGGTTGGTTTTCCTCCCCTATGCACTTATTCAAATTAAACCCTCTTAGATTCGTTTACATTAAACTTTTAGATGCATTGGAAACATTGGTTGGTTTATTTACTCTGAATTCAACATAATTGCATAGTTTATATCTTTATATTTTATTTATTAAATGCTTTAGTATTTTTTAACTGTATGTTTGTGGTTAGCTGGCCTTTGCTTACCATATTGGTCTCCTTTAGCTCAAGTGGTAGAGCATCTGCGTTAACAAGATCGCAGGTTGGGGGTTCGATTTCCCTGGAACACATGATAGGG
Organism: Cyprinus carpio; assembly: GCF_018340385.1. Lineage (NCBI taxonomy): Eukaryota > Metazoa > Chordata > Actinopteri > Cypriniformes > Cyprinidae > Cyprinus > Cyprinus carpio. The sequence goes on along the minus strand of NW_024879248.1, from coordinate 491,004 downwards.
CGAAAGAATTGATAGCCTGAAGTGTCACTGTAAGTCGCTTTGGATAAAATCCGTCTGGCTAAATCATAAAATTTAAATTTAATTTAATTAATATTGCTACTGTTTTCCCTGTGTACTGTAAAAAGTATGTTTGTGGTATGAAGCCTGCTTTCTCATTAATGACTTCATATTCCTCTGTGTTCCTCAGTGTTCCTAAGGAGAAGTCAGCAGGTTCGTTTCTCTGCACGTAACTGTTTGTAGAACCGTTGGATGTTGAGTTAGTGGTGCCTGACAATCTACCAGAGAGAAATGCATGGAGGAAATATGTTTCATATGAAGAGGCCGAGAGAGTGTTTGAAGATTGACATACAAACGGTAAGAAAAAGAGTGTAATACAAAGAGAAGTGAACACAACGGAAGCATGTTATAGCCACTATGTGAATGAGAATGAAATAAAAAGCAGGTTTTTGTACAGTTTCTTGATGCGTATTATTTTGGTTTTTCACCAAGGCCAAGTTTTGGGAGACTAGTGTTCGCATCTAATGGTAAGTTTTGTTAGTTGTTTTTTAATTAACCCTTTAAACTCCTAGGTGAGGGGTTTAAAGGTGAAGACACATCATGCACATAAATTTCATAATCATATATGCTAGGAGCAACTAACAAGTCGCTGAGCATTTCCCTCTAAACAGGGTGTACCGCAGGCGGGACGCCCCCTCCATGAAAATATCACTAATCATTTTTTTTTTTTTAAACCACTGCCTTGATCAACAAAAATGGATATCATTTGACAAGCCTCAGAGGTCTGAGCTTTACCATGTAATGCCACTTTGATTACTCCCAAGTAGTGCAGAGTTTATTTGCTGATACATTACAAAACAAAAAAAATCCTAATTTTACAAAATATACATAAAAATGTATTTAGAGCATATTCTCCTGATTACAAATCCTGAGAATACCGTCATCTAGATATAAAGATGTTCCTTATGAAGCAAAAAAAAAACTATAATAATAATTAGCAAAAAAAATCTGTTGGCAATTTTGTTCCCCCCCCCCGTACTTCATGTAACATACATATTCTATATCCCAGAAAATGGCAGTCCATGATTTGGCAGAAAAATCTCCCGATTAAAAAAAAAAAACTCACCATAAATTCATGTTCAGATCTAAAGATAGCTCTCATAAAAGCGTACACATAGAAAAGAATTCGGACATGTAGCTTAGCACAAAAAGAGTTGCAGGCCCCTTGTGCCCTTTTAGGCTCGTAACTTAAAGAAACATGCATAGGCTAGATCGTTGAAAAACACCGCAACGACAATATTTTCAGAAACTTCCCTCCCGTTTAAAAAATGACCTAAATCCATCGATCAGAGCGAAAGATTTCGTTCATAGAGTCTATAAACACATTAAAACCAGACAGGCTCACTGAGGGCACAGCAAAGAAAATAACTCTTATTGCATAATGGGCCGTTTTTATTCGTAAACTTTACGAAACCTGCATAGATCTTGAAAAACTCATGTCTGTTTTTCCTCCTGCATAAAATGAGCCCCGAGTTAACATAATCCGCTCGATGAGAGCCAAAGATATTGCGCATAGTGCTATACATAAAAACCCAACAGCGCAGCAGCATAAACAACTGTATTTCACTTTGCGCTTTTAATCTGTAACTTCAGGCAACACGCCATAGATCTGAAAATTGCACGTCCTTGTCCCAGCGTCGACGTGCCATACCACTTGGCAAACACTAGTCTGCAGCATCCTGGGGCATGTTGCTGGTGTAACCTGCTGTACCCATGACAAAAGCCGAAGAAAAAAGCGGCTCCGTCGGAGACTCATAGCTATGACGGCGGCAAAATAAATATCAAATCATTATTTAAAAACGTACAAAAAAGAAAACCACGGAACAGGAGACGATATGGCATTCATTCCATCTGCCACAAGGGACTTGTACCACGGCAGATTAACGTGTTTGGTTGCTGACAACTAACTGATGTTATAATGCTATGTAGTATATAAATGAAAAGACCCTGGTTCTTTGCTTTGTTTTTTATTTTATATACAGAAGGTGTAAACATTAAAATAGACTTAAAAGTGCACATAAACACACAAAACTCAAGCCCATGCGGAGGTAGAAATTGGTAGCAGACCAATGCTTCCGCGTAGAATTGACGCGCTGGTTAGATTTTTTGGAGAGGTCTACGTCAGCCTACGGCGAAGGCTACTCTGCTACGACACAAACCCGTAGGTTTGACGCATGAAGTATAAATTTGGGCTTAACTAGTGCTGCCCAGTTCCTAAACTGGGAGTGTACCGCCGAAGCGGGGGCGCCCCCTATTTAAGGAAAAAAAAACGTTTTTTTTTCCAAAATCAATTCATGATCAACCCAAAATAGGTGTCATTGAACAGCTTTGGAGTCTGACCTTTAAACAAGCATTTTGCCACTTTGATTAACGCCTAAGTAGTGCTGAATTATTTGCGAATAAATAGAAAAATATGTTTTTCATAGTTTATGAAAAATGTTTTTGTGCTTTTTACTTCTAATATGTCAGAAACAGCATACAGCTCAGACGTTTTATGTGTCATATGTCCATTTGAAAGGTCTCATGGAGTAGAATCAAACAGTATAATTGTTTGGGGCTTTGAACTAACTCGAGTGAGGCATGACGTTCAAAAATTTCAAAACAACAATTTCAAAACTGTCTAAGGGCTAAGAGAATAGAGCTACCTTTGGTTTCACAAATTCTGTAACTTTTGGATTACTTCAAGAATATCACCCTAAAAATTTTAAGTAACCTACAGCACACATGTTGGGGAACATCCACCAAAGAACTTTTTTCTTCCTACCTTTAATTTCTTTTCATAAGATATTTAAATTGTCAAATAAGTATATGAAAATTTCCCCGTGACCACACTAAGTTATCCTTACATTTTATCACCTATTTCTTCACCAAGGAAAATATTTGAATGCAAAGATTTTTTCTTTCCCCTAAGATATAGAAAACTTTCCATCAGACGATACCTACCGTGTTGACATCTCCCTTGCTCACGGTCTTTGGGTCATGAGTCAGTTATTTGTTTGTGTGTATGGCACTCCAGAAAACAACAGTTTTTAAAATTCCCTTCAGGGAAGTCACAAATGCTCTCTTGTTACAAAACTACGGTACTTTTGGATCCTTTATGCTAATCACCACAAAATCTGAGACAAAATACATCCTAACATGCTTGGGTAAACTCGTCAAAAAAAGAATGGGTCCACCGTTATTTTTGTCCTGAAGATATGAATGGCAAATAAGACAGATACTGAAAATTTCTCTTGAGCACTCAAATTTTTCTTACATTGTTTATCCAGTTTATTTCTCAGCATGAGATTGTTCCAATAATGAATAAATTTTCTCTACTGAAAGTACCAAAAATTTTTTCTATCAAACGATACCAACCTTTAAACTCTCCTTGCTAAACCTGTTCTGTGACTGTTATGAGTCTTATTGTTTTGTGTGTCACTCATCAGCTTTAAACTTCAGTGGAGTAAAATGCCCCTCAGGGCTTGAAGGTATGTGTATTTTCGGGGGCTTGTTAGGTGCAGGTATCTAGGTTTAAATAAGATAATGGACATTGAACAATTTGGAACTAAATTTTCACATAAAGAACTTATCAACTTCGTCTCATTGTTAGTTTTTAATTGGACTGAAGCAGCAGCCTTCACTCTTAAATGGTAGTTCTATGGCACGGCTAGTATTTTAAGATTGAATGTCTAGCTACTGTCATCATAGCATAAGCGAATGCAAACTCACAAATAGGTCTTAGGTATTTATGTTATTCTCAGACCTATACCTTGGATGATAACCCAGTATTTTCAAGATTGTACCAAAAGAAAACAGATATGAATAAATAAACATTAAAATGTTATTGTGTGTTTGATATTATGACCTTCTTTTTCCTGCAAGTCTTCACCCCCAGTGGAATGTGGTCGGTTTTGGTACTGCATTGTGGCTATTGTCGTAACAGCGATTATAGGCCACTGTTTTGGGCATTTACTGCTACAAGAACAGAGTCAAATTCAAGAGGGGGCAGGTACGTGCATGCAATCCATAACCACAAGCTATATATATGCCCCTTTATGCAGCAATATCCCACTATTTGTTTTTTTTTCTGCATCTTTTCCCCCCAAAGGTTTGGGTTCCTGTACGGATGGGTGTGGAATTGGCAGCCACAATCCGAGTCCTGCCCTTGTCTAACAGGGCTCCAGCTCTCTCCCCTCGTACAATGAGGCTCTGGGCCACAAAGCGGCCACACGATGCACCTCCAACCCCGTTACCTGGGTAGAGCACTTGAATGCCTTGTTTGTACATCGAACAAAAGCATGCAGGACTGCCATGAAATATATTTTGGCGGCATTTTCACAATATGTATCTTGCTTTTTAACAGGCTGAATTCAACCGAGCCCCTCAAACTCAAGAAAAGAGGAAGACAAAGACATGAGATGTTGTTGTTGGTTTTAAATGGGGGTGTTGGGGGATACATCTTTTACTGGGTTTAAAGGGCAAGCTTCAGTGCTTCAGTCATAGATAATGTATTAGACTTTATGCTACTGTTTCACAGGTAACCCGAGTTTTATATCTTTGGAATTGTTTTTGCTACTATCATCATGGAACACAGTTTCAGTGAATGCTGTCCAATATTTTCATGAATCAGATTGGTTCCTATTTTTTAAAGAGTTGTTTATAGTTTTATCAAATGAAATGTAATTTTTCATTATTTAATAAAAATAAAATAAAATGAGCCAACTTGACATCTGATTGCTACTTTCCCTGGTGAAGTCGAATCCATTATTTAGTGCTGTGAGATGGTCACTCATGTTTCAGTGTCCAGTGCGCGCCTCTGTGCACAGACCAGACGAGAGGAGAACGTCCATACCTCGTAGCCTCGCTGTTACAAGGCGGCACGACGCACGAGACTTCCAGACAGACTGCTATGTGTGAATTGGACAAGCGAGTCGGCCAGAGGGGGCGTGTGTGAGAGAGGGTTTATGTGTGACCTGTTAGTCCACTCTTAAATGGCGTCTTCTTGGCTAAATACCTGAAAAGAGCGATTTGAAATCCCGTGCGTTGGTAACATTTAATGTGATGCATTGAAGCATGACACTGGTCCCTTGCCTAATTCTTTATACCTTCGGCGGATTTTATGAACCTAACAAGACACTACTTTGTATTCGGAACAGGAGGCTACCTATACGCCCGCGAATATATGTATCCATGAGTCCATATTTGTGGCCAACAGCTTGCATCAAAAGAAACCGCAACGCTCGTTTGACTACTATTTATAGAGACCTATTATCTCACCGATAATTTTTGTGAATGCATACCAACAAACTAAGGAAAATAGGCTACAATCAAGCACGTGTCGTGGGTGTACCAAGCAGGGCATCAGAATTAGACGTGCATGCATCCACCGCGTTGGCTGTTTTCTGCTACGAAGGACAATAGGCAACGAGATATATAAGAAGAGGGCAAAAGCGGGGAGGGGAGGAAGAAACCGGATTTTTTTGTGGTGGCGGTGGTTGGTGTAAATACTTACTTCACCCCCCCTCCCCGACTCCCCTCTGTATCCTCCATCTCCCCCTCCTCCCTTCTCCCCTCCATTTCCTCTCCCCCTCTGTGCTGTATCCGATTCTTGGGACTTGCTTGTGAAACGAGGAACGGATAAACAACATGAGCGCAGAGGAAGGACCCACGGGGAATATATGTTTTTAGAATTTAGGAAATACCCCTCCCTCCCCTTCCCCCTGTCTACTCGCCATCTTCTCCCTTGTCTCTTCTTTAAATGGAATAGAAATTTCCGGCCAGGATTCGGTGATCTGGGCCTGGAACGGGATTAGTGTACGAGAGATCGGCGAAGGCAGGGAATGGGCGCCCGTTCAATGTAAACTTCTCCCAATGCACTGGATCACAAATATGCTCGCTGCTGTAACAATAAGCCCAGCCGACGGACGCCAATGCAATGCAGCTTCCCACTCTCCGCCTAAGTGCTGTGCTCATCATACCACTGACGCGTTACATTGTCGCTGCTCAACGAACAGCCATCAGTATTGTCTTTCTGAGGGAGGAAGGGTGTGCCCCTTGAAAATGCAGGAATGCGATTGTAGAGTTAATGCGTGATACGAAGGTAACTGAGACAAAAAAGGGTGGAGAGGGGCGAAAAGGGTGGGATGGGATGATGTTGCTAGCTAGAGCTTTCTAGCGTTTATCACAAATGAAAAATCAAAACCTTCTGCACTTGGGGCGCCCGACCGGAACATTGCCCTGCCGTACTTTAATACACGCTAATATCGGCTTAGTGATAATGCGGGACAACAAACGCCCCGTTGACACAGCGTTATCCTTGGAGGCAACCAATTAGAACATTCACAGTTTTGGGGATGAACTGGTCGCTACTATGTATGCGCTCGTCTCTGTAGCTAACGCGTATTTGTCAGTTAAATCGACTAGGTTTATTTTCGGAATGTACATTTTGTTTAAATTAAGAAAAATATGTAGATTCCACTTGAACGTTAAAATGACTAACTCAGGTTTTACCGTTCAATTTGCAGTCAACAAGTATTATTCATTTACACATGTCACAAACACCACTGGCTGATATATTTAAACGTCTGTATGACAACTCTGCTGACTACTTCTATATGAAGAAAAAAAAAAACGTTGCGTAGCCTATCGTTATCTTCTACCGAGAAAGACCATATCTGTTGTTTGAGGATACTGTCGTTTTAACTCGTCTCTTGCAACGTACCACATAGGTGTATGGTCCTCATGAAATTAAAACAGCGTGACCGAGACGTTCACACAGTAAACATAACGTAAGAAACGCCACTGCAACGTATTGCAACTCCACCAACAAAAAGAACATCAATAACAATACAGCATCACAGCTCAAAGCTGTAACTCTCAACTACTCGTCAATAAAATATCCAAGAGATTTCGAAAAACTATAAAATTCTACAATTGACCCTCACAAACATAAGTTTTTTAAATACATGGAACTACCCATTCCGCTCTGCTGGGGACATTAGGCTTGCTCAAAAGGGTTGATACTTTTAAGGAATGTTGCATTGCAAGAATTTAAATAGCGGTAAAATATACTGTGCTGCTACCTTAAAACGGACTGTTACGGCGTCGTGGCTCTACGTTAGGACGCGTCCACTATTTTCGCGGCCTACTTACATTTCAAAGGCCAACCGCTATGTCGTTATCATCGCCGGGAACCAAACCAATCAATCTTAGCAGCTTCCACCACGAGAGCGCGCGTGCAATCATTCTTGGTGGCTTAGCCCCTCTTGTTGCAATTTATGTATCAGTCGGACACTTCATTTGGGTGCCACTCACCTACAGCATACTTTACCCTATTGTTTAATGGGCACGGGAAGTGAATGTACAAGTTTGAATTATTTATGAATCATTTAGGGTGTATGATGAAATATGGTGGATCAGGCAACTATTCGTTGTCTTCGTAGACTTCTTTTCTTCTTCTTTCTGTTTAAAAAAAATTAATCATGTAGGTTGTATTTAATGATTATATATTATTATTATTTATTATTATTATTATTATTTCAACTGATGCAAAAGTCTTGGTGCCTGTTTGGTTGTCTGTGTCATACAGGTGTACAAGAAGTCTTATCATTTGTGCATTGCAACACCTTGGAGTGGCTCCTTTTTTCTCTTACATGACAGGACCACATAGTGCTATTCTTCTGAGTCAATCACCCGAACGTGTGGAAACCCCTGGGTGTTGTAGGTAGGGGAATTCCAACCGCACTCCTAAAAAAGGATCACAATGCGTGTGTGGTCACGTTTGTTATTCTGCGATACTGCTCCCATATCCTGGGCTGACTCTTAGCAAGCGAAGAGGAATCGTTCTATTTTCTGTCGGAATCTTGAATATTGTGTTTCTGACTCGAGAGCTCGCTGTAGACTCATCGGCAGATTGATAAATACCAGACTCTTAATGAGAGTTCAGCTTATGATGATTTACAAGCTTCAGTGGCTGCTCTCTGCTGCATGGCGGAAAAGCTCCCCAGCTGAATAAATGAAATAAAACGCTTTTGTAAAGTGAGCTTCTCCCTTGTAGTTTTTCCGAAAAATTGCTTTCCTTACCTGCTTCTGCTATTGAATGAATATTAGATAGTGAGACTGCGGCTTTGGTCATTGGAAAGCACTATTATGCAATGATAAACCTGAGAAGTGGTAAAAAAAAATTAGCATAAAAATAAAATGACACAAGTGTCTTGTGGACCCCACACGTGGCAAATATTGGATCGTGTTTCATGTGTTATATTAAATTAGATAAACAGAATAACATTTGTCCAGTCACTGTGGCTAATCGAGACTTCTTCGCACTGAATTTTTGGTCGTGAGACGGACAAGGCATTCTTCCTGATGGCAAGGTTCACCAGGCCCGGTGTCCTTCTTAGGGCAGCATACACCAGCACGACACATCTGCACGGCTCTATGGAGATTATGGCTGTGACTGAGTTCCCCATGCGGGGCTGTAAAAAACATTGCACCTGTTGGGGGGGGGGAGGCTATGTACTTGGCTCCATTCTGTACATGGAATTTCAATCAAGCTTCTAATTTAACCCACCCTTTTGTTTTTTCGATTTCCTTCCATGTTTGTTATTTTATTTTCAACCGTTTCACCTTTTCCCTATAGTCCTTTTTTCCCTCCATTGTCAAATTCTGCTTAATCACTCAAGACAGCCAATGGCAAGGAGTGGGGTTTAACAGGAGGAATTGATGACTGAAGGTGTCAGACGACCAGCATGATGAAAAAAAGTGAGAAAGGAGAGGAAGTAATTACTGGAACTGTAAAATAGTTGTAGTAGTGTGAACGAAAGTATAAAATCAAAAACTATATTATATAATATGATGCATGGTTTTAAAAAAAATACTTAAATTGAATTTAGTCCCCTCCTGTTTTTTCTTGGTAATTAATTAGATCTTATAATTTAAACAAAGAAAATGTATTTGTTGTAGGTCCCTTTAAAAAAGCAAAAATCAAATAACAAATCTTTTGCTCATCCTGCGGTTGTTAAATTCAGTAGAAAGATAACCACTTCTCTTTCCCTACCTATCGTGACATTCATATCCCATGTGAAATGGCTTTATCGAATGATAAAAAATGTTGGAACACGGGACTTGTTTCTGTAATTGGTAATTGATTGGATTGTTGGACGTTGTTGTTTGGCTAATTGGCTAATTGCTCTTGCAATCTCATATGAGTGACAGGTGCTGAAGGGATGACTTCTTGTCCACCCTCATCCAGTGCCCACTTGATCATAGAGAATAACTGCTGTTGTGAGGTGGAAGGGGAAGGAAGTTCATTGTTATGATTAAAAATTACTGAGTGCAATATGATTTTAAAAATAGATTGCATGGGGTAAATCATGTCTAATAAACCATCTGCAATATTCCCTAGAATAAAATAAGCAAATACGACATTCTGCATTTCTACTCTGACTTGTTTTCTGATGATATAATTTGTAATAAAAGTAATATTTAGAAAAAGCCACCAAAAGTTTTGTCGTCACCAACCCCCCATACTTTTGACCCAACTGTTTGTACAATATCCTTATTTACTTATTTCTGTCAGTTCATCATCGATTCCTGATCGTCCTGCTTGCCTCTTTGGGATTAAAGCCAATTCTGCTAACCTTATCAAACCCTCACATTACCAGATGAAACTGCTTGCTTTGTTGGCACAGCAATAATATTTCATGTACATGGATCTCACATTTGAGAGAGAATACTGATTGCTATGATTCATTATTATTTATGATGATAAGACATTCAGATGCAGGAGAACCTCTGCTTGTCGGGATCATCATAATATTTTACAGTTTATTTTTTATTTAAAAATGATCAGATCCCATCCATTTCATCAACTTGATGGTCCCTTTTTTTTTAATGCTATGTGCACCTTTTTCCCCATGGTAGCAACATAAAAAAAAATACTATGGACCTTAACAGTTTTTAAAGCAGTGACTCAGCTTAGCTAACAATGCTTGCCTTTTTTTCTGCATAACTGAAATGATCCCCAGAAGGTCGGTATCAACAGACAGTAGTAAAACATCCATAAGGGTAATTTTGTCCATGGCAACTGTATACATTATGTAATTATTCAGGGAAAGGTACAATCAGTGAAAGCAGTTGGCAGCCCGGGATGTGCTCTCTCTACTCATGCATTTTAACTGTTAACACCCCAGTTCATTAGCCTTTATCCAGTTACTTACGTGGAGTCTTCGTGTGCCTCCAGATGGGTGTTTTTAAAAGAGATGGACATGCCTCTCCAGATGGAACCCCCGCAGGATTGGACATCAGAGTTGTCCTTGTGTCACAATTTATTTAGGTCTTTTGAGATACACGTATTCCGGTGACATATTGAGCCCGGGAGTCCTATTTAATGGAGTTGACAATAAAATCTAGTCTTGCGTCCTGTCGGGCCTGAATTGGGAAGTAAATGTATGACGCTGTGGCATATAGATTGTACCGATTTCTTTATATCAATGCTTCGAATACTACAGTACAAACCACTCGCAGATGTAGGTTGAATACGGTCTTTCTTAATAGGTTTAAAATAGATTTTTTCTGGTCACTCCACTGCTTCTGTTGATGACACCCACACCCACCCCCCTCCCCACGCGCTCACTCTTCTGTGGTGCCCTGTGGCTTCCCACTCCTGGTCTCAGAGTGAGAGGGATCAGACTAACTGAGCTGGACTCACACTACGAGCCTGTTGAGGATGGAGGTGAAGGGTGTTCCAAGGCAATTCAGTCAGTGGAGGGGTTTTTTATATATCATGAGCGCGTCTGTGTCCTTACATGCAGCAACATCCTACACTGCCATTGTCAACTGAACTGGCCACTCTCTATGAAACGAACAACACGAACAGTCTGGCAAGCACTATGCAAAAGACATTGATTGGCCGGCCAACCAGCCATATCGTGGCCATCAAAATGCTGAGCTACACTCGGTATCACATTGCACACCTTGAAGCGTAAGCTCTGTACTGTGGGTGACGAGTAAAAAACAATAAAATAAAATAGAAAGATTTATCAAATTGTTTTTGTCATTCATAAGTTGCAATCGATGAGTTCATCATATTGCCTAATTTATAGAGAAGAGGAGGCATATTGAGAATGGCTGATAATATTTTGTTGGTGTGATGATGGTTGTCGCATAGTGTGTCAAAATCAGATCCTGCTGGCTTTGTTGGAAGGAGGATGTGGAAGTGAGTAGGCTGATTAAAGAGCTAATCTTTGTGGGTGGCTATGGGGCAAAGGTATATGCCAGCTGTGGTCAAACTGATATCTCTATACAGCTTTCAGTATGAGTATAAGCCCCAACACAGACTTTTTCCCACTGTCTGAACAGCGGGATGAACAATGAATCCATCCCAATGTCACATGGCTGATGTTTGATACAATACAGGGAGTTCTTGTCTTTAGTCCGTCAAAATTCCTTTTAAAAGGAAGAAACCAGTGGTTTTGAATGGTTTTAGCAAGTAACGAAACACACACACAAAACAGTGTTTTTATATTGTATTGTAACAGTAAATTTGCTGTTAGAAAATTAATAATTTAGTGCTTATTTAAATTAGAATATTAGTGGAATTTTTAAATACTGAAACCCTTTATGGTTAATTGATCCAAGTACATTACAAACCACCTATTAAATTTAGCAACAAACAGTTGAACCAAATCCATGGTAATACATCAAAATTCCATTCCCAACCTACATGATTTTTATTCAGTTTGATTGCCTTATTAAAAAGTCACACACACCCCCACACACACACAACACCAACACACCACACCCACACACACACACACACCACCCACAAACACACACATATATATATATATAATTATATAATATATATATATATATATATATGTAGAGATTATAAATATATATATACACACACACACACCTTATATTATATAGGATATTGTGTGGTGTGTGTTGCATGTGTAATGTTTTTTCTGTAAAAAAAAAAAAAATGTAAATGTTTTCAGCAGTATTGACCATTTCACCCTTCGTAACATTCTCTTATGGTTATGATTGATGCTGATGCCAAATTTTTACATTATTCATAAGAACTGTACACAATACTTTGTTATTGTGTCTGTTTGCTTCTGTAAACATTCCCTCGGCATTTGAATCCTCTGTTTTTTCCCTTTTGGTTTATGGGAAGCTCCAGATCCTCCCATCCAGACTCAGACTCCTCCACCGTCCAACCTTATTGCCAACACCACAACCGCTCTGCAAGGATATGCAACAATCATCATCCCAGGCACCTCGGACAAGGCGGAGACATGGGGCACAGGAAGAGCTTAGGTACGGTTCCAACAAAATTAAGTATTATTACTGGAAACCCTCTGTTGTTTCATCCAGCTTTTTGAGTATAATGGTGACCAAAAGCGCATACAAAAACTATTTCGTCAGAAATTCTCTTTGATTGATCCTGCACTGTTAGACTTTATTTTAATAATCATCTTTTCACAGGCTTCAGGCTTTTTGAATAATGGACTACATCATGCCATCCCTCAGTGCCAATGCCTTCAGTTTAGGCTTGACTCTGCTTTGGAATCCCGAGGTGCTCAGCGCACCCCCCTCTTGCCTCTTCCCTTCTTTCCCATTTCGCACCCCCTCTTGGCAAACTGGTTCGTGTGGTGAGTTATTGAATAGAGAATTATCTAATTAAAACACAGAAATATATCATAAATAATCTATAGAATCACCACTTCCTAACTGCTGATCATTTTTTCCTTGTTTCTCTTGCTTTTCTCTCTCTGTTGCTGTGCACTGCACACTCAAGCCCTGCAGAGCTTTCCATTTCGTGGTGCAACACTACTGGCTCTGTGGCTCATTTCCCTCTTCCTCTGCTCTGTCGGCATATCATCACCCATGGCATCCTTCTCAGGCGCTCTTTTTCCCTGGAGTGACCACCCATCATATCTCTGCAGGACAACCGCTACCTTCATTCCTACTTCCAACGGTCCCTTTTGTCACCACATTATCCTTTGCTACACATTAAAAACACCCCTCCAGTCAGTCTTGGCTTTGGAAAACCGTCTTCTGGCTCACAGAGTGGGGACTTTGCTTCATATAGAGAGCCCACAAGAGAAGCGCCCTAGTGCTCCTCCACCACAAGCACCCTTCACCCACCTCAACCGCATTTACACCTCAGTTTAACTGCTTTCCCTCACACCTGCATGATCAGTCCTCTCACTCTACAATTCCTTCCTAAACATTTTTTTCTTCTGCAGTGCCCCTCAACCAACCACAGTCCGCAGTAAAGAGCCATCCCCAGGCAAGACGTGTGATCAGCACTACCCCGAATACCTTCTCCTGGCCATTCTCAACTATCCTCTTCCAATCCTCTTCCACCCCTCATGCCCCTACACACACTATCTAGTTGTGGTTGCATCAGGATAACAGCAGATATCCCATCAATCGTCATGGTTTTCCCTATAAACTGTGCCCCTGGGTTAGCAGAGCCCATCAATCTGACCCCAAACCCTCCCACGATCCGGCAGGTATATCGTCCTATTATCCCGCCCCCTGTACCCCCCTCGTCTTCAGTCTCCTCCTCAGCCTGGCTCGGGTGGTGGTATTGGGGAAACCATGGAAAGAGTTCCAGTCAAGTAAGTGTCTACTCTCCTTCCTCTGGCTCTTCCTCATCTCGAACCCCTCACGACAAACTCCTCACTCAGCTTCTTCCACCTCCGCTACCTCTTCTTCCCTCCTCTGCCTCTAATCCTAATTTCTCATCCAGTACCCCAACCTTCTCTTCTGCACCCTCAGCAACCCCACCAGCGGCACCAACCACCCCCGCCACCCTCCACCACCCAACATTATCATCCTCTGCTATAGCCGCAGCAGCCGCCACCCCAAACCTTGCCTGTCTACATATGGCTCGGCTCTCCCAGTTGCCCTGTCCAAGCCACTGCGGGCCTTCCTTTCGACCCCACCACAGCAACATTCGTATTCACCAAGCCCGCCACCCACCTCGTCATGCCCCAGCCATATGGAGGCTTCAGTTTCTCCACAGGCCTCAGGATCTTGGAGTCCATCCTTGGGGGGTCAGGAAAAGCGCGATTGCGGAAATCTTGAGAGTAACGGGCGTTATTTTCGAGCTGAGTGTCTAGGGTTCTGTGATTCAGGGATATGGATCTTTGCCAACCAATCTCTCGGAGGGCAGGTAAGTCCCGCAATGGGCTATGGGTGGATCAAGGACGATTTCAACACGGCACTTATGGTGTCTGGAGATGGTATCGGGTTACCAAATCAGTACCACTGGATCTGGAGTCAGGTAGTTCAGGAAGTGTGGGGGGGTTGGTTCAGGTGGTTGGTAGTGCTAGTGTAGCAAGTGGTGTGGCGGATCATACAACCTCCCCGATTCCCAGCCCGTTCACAGTCAAGTAATTCTGGAATAATTCCTCCCATGTCTGCAATCTCCCCTGCACGCCAACCGTTCGCCCTTGCAACTAATCACCTGGAGGAAAGGGGGGCAACAAGTATTACCTATCCTTCAGTTATTCTTTCCCCAGCACTCCTGTCTTGTCCACAAGATACTCAGACACAAGGGTGCCACACCAGCAAACAAAGTCGTAATCACACAACACACCCGCCAAAAATCTAAGTATGATTTCTGATATGGCGTGGGGTTAGAAAGATCTCAAGAAGCGGACGAAAGAAGATGAGGATCGACTTGTTTTGATTCCCGCACTTATTGCCCTCACAGAGTCCAGCACACCACCATCCCTCCCGGAATCATTGCTCAACAAGCTCATCAAGTAGCCTCACAAACAACCGCAAAGTCCCAGTCCATTTTCCCAGTAGTAGAGATGGAGTGGAGGTCTCTCTCTGCATATGGAACTGAACACAGGCAATCTGAAGAAACGTTCATCTACAAAAAAAAGAGTGTCATTCGAACCAATAATAAAGACCACCAACAATGTGGACTTCAGTTTGCTGCTGGCCTCTAGTGGTTCCAGGCACAGGTTGATAGAACCAGTAGGAGATGTGTCTCTGAAAAAGCAAGCCGCAGACTAAGTTCTGCTAGAGATGCTTGCGGGAGCTGGTGCAATTGGAGGACGAGGCGCAGTTGATTCTTCTGTGCTCATACTCATTACCATTGTCAAATAACATGACTCCCTAGTTCAGTGTTCCACATATGGCAGAGGATGGACCACGTACGACTCATCAAAACACATCGACATCAACCTCCTCACCCATCACACTCGCAACAATCTCAGCATTCACAGCACCTCCTCAGACCCCCATATCAATGGTCCAACCCCACATATAGATCTTAAGAAAGCTCAGGCAGCCTTCATGAATTACCCTACCTACGATAAGACTCAGACTTTGCAGCAGCGACCAGACCCAGCCCTCCCTTGGACTAAATGGCTTCTCTCACCCGAATCCATATCTAGCCAAACCTCCCAGGGCTGCACCCTTCTCCAGTCTGTCCTTTTCGCATAAACATACCACCTCGAAAAACAAGATGGACAAACCAACAGACCCTCCTCACAGCAACAACAACAAACCCCAATGAAGTCAACACGCCGGGATTGGACCAAATGGGGGGATTAGGTACTGTTGGCTCTGGAGGAGTAGACACTCAGCCACATGGCATCTCAACTTCAAACTACCAGGCTCCAGTCAAAAAATATGGAGGTCCCACTTTGGGCAAGAGAGGCTCCGCGAAACCAAGCCCAGTCAAGTCAGAAGTCTGTTTCAACACTATACATGCTAGAGAGGATCTCTCTCCCGGACAAACAGTCGGGGATAGGGCCAGGGGCCCACTGAATAGAGTTGCTGCAGGAGATGGGAGAACTGCCTGATCATCAAAGACACCAACCATCACACAACATAGGAGGTTCATTAACACCATCCAGTCCCCACCACACTCTCAACACGAAGCAGCAGAGCTTCATGATTTCTTTGTCCGCAGTCCGATTTGTGAGCAGGTCCACAACCACCCTCTCATTTGCAATCATATGGGCTCACCACCATCCAACCCTTCCATATCCCACCATCAGCCCACAGGCACACTCTCACCCCCCATCAACCTCCTCACCAGCACCCTCACCACAATGCAACACAGCTCCTGGACCCATCACACGAGCCCCGGTCCCAGCCCAGGGAACAAGAGATCCACCCCAGCTCACACAAGCCACAGATGGATCAGCTTCAAAGAGGCATCAATATGACCTTGTAGCCCTGTGGTAAAAACAGCTCACACGCATGGTCAGAGCCAAGAGCAGCAACAGAGGTTCAATGCCACACTGACAACCATTCTGTTTTCCCAGATTCTCTTCCTCCGAGAATGGATCGTTCCTTTTTTCCAGGGATGTAGGATAGGTTGTGCCTCTGAGGACCCCCCCTAAAAGAAACAAGTTGTGCTGGAGGAGGTGGAGTGTGCAGGGGACAAGGGGTGTCAGGATGGTGTGCCCAGCGGCACGTGGAACAGTACAAGATGGAATTGATTGCAGTTAAAGCTACAGGCGGGTGGTTGGAGAGAGGTACATATGACTGTATAGGCCATCATGGTGATCAGGGGTTTATGGGCGCCGGTATTGTCACAGTTTGTCTGAATTGCGCAATGGTCTATGCACTTAGCACTCTTTACGAAGTCGGGACCCTTGAAATCCCATGAAACCACATCCATCCTGTACAAACACCAGAACAACTAGGCTTAATTCAGGTCTAAGGGCACCAGGCCTTGGGATGGGCAATCACGGGACACAGTAGTGGACGGAACTGGAACCAAAATTGATGGGCTCTGCATGTTGTAGATCACGTTGTCCTGGCACAGCAGGGCGTCGACCTCACCAATCTTTTGTTCCTCCTAGACCTAAAAAACTTGTGAAAACACGTCATTTCACCTCCTTAAAACCAGCGTAGAAGGTGACCGCTTATAGCCTGCCCAATCACAGGCTAATAAGAACTATGATCAAGAATATGAATTTGAGGATGAATGAGGCTAAAGCAGAGTGTCCCAGCTGACATCGTTTAAACAGCAAGACAAGTCTTGCCTAGACTTGCGTTCCTGATCTCGTCGTTCCAGTTGCCAGGAAGTCCCGGGAAGTGGTTCAGGAGTGGGCCAGTTTAAGCCCTTTTCATGGGTGATTTAGCTTTCTGCAACCCCTCTAGGGTACCCATCCCTTTGACCTCCTCACCGCTGCTGTCTCCCACTGGATGGCCCAAAGAAAGGAAAAGGGGGAGGGAAAAACCACCAAACCTAAACGTGAAGGCCCCAAGCACACCAAGACCCAGGGGTATAGGGTAGGCCACGTATTCTCCGTCCCCTTCTCCCGGAGCCTCCTTAATTGCAGGAACATGATGGGACCATGGTGGAGAGAACTAGAGGTTGCCGTGGGCGAGGGGGAAGTAGGACGTTGTGGAAGGAAGGGGGAGATTCAAATGCTAGAACTGCACAGAGGACATGAACAAGGGGCAGCAATTACCAACAACAAGCACCTCACCTCCATCAATAACCCACAGTTACCACAGCACATACTCAGCACCACCATTACAGCAACACACCCACCACAACACGATGCACCACCAGCAGCACCTCCTACAGTCTTAGAACAAACTTCATCAAACACCATCAAACAGACAACAACCATCAACAACTTCCCACACAAAGCATCAGCCTCAGCAGACAATACCAGGAAACCCATCAAAAACCAATAAAAGTAAGTTAAGGGTTGATGATGTGTGCACAACTGGAAGAATTATGTTTGGTGGGAATGGAAAATGGATCAAGGAAACTGTAACAAAGTGTAAAACATGTGTTGATATCCAAAACATAATTAATTAATTAATTGTTTTCCCCTACCAGATTAAGCTTCCTATTCCTTCCATGCCATCCCTCATCTGACTCCCTAATGAGGACAGACTCCTCTGTCCATTTAACAGATGCCTGTTTTTGTCTGATGGTTCGGTAGGAGCTGCACCATCTCTTGTGTTTGAGCCCAGTGGGACAATCTACAAGTGTAGGAACGAAACAGAAATGATATGAGCTGTGGTCAGGAAAGAATGAAGCAGAAACCCCAAGAGGTGAGTTTCAAGCTTTCAAAAAAGGTTTAGTGAATGGTTTTGAAATTTTACAGAAAATATTAAATAACTCCAGATGGTTTCTAAAAGTAAAATGTAGAGCAAAATGGGGGGACAATTGTTCGGTTTTGCATTTTTAGAATGATTATTGTTGCAAAGATCTGTACCCTTTCATAATCCCTTAGACAAGATAGGTTGCGTGTCTTTAAAAAAAACTTGCATAAAGATCCCACTCATAAAATCAGTTCTGACATCTCCCACTTTTTGTCAACCTAATGTGTCCAAAAAACATAACAAAACAATGTGATTGTGTCATATAGGGGTGGGATCCTTTTGCATGTCCTCAGATGACCTGCAGATTAGAAACAAAGTTTTAGAGGAGTCTCAGTATTTGGGGAAGACCCTGCCCGGCCCTTGTGTTGGCAGCTGTGATAAGATTAATTTCAAACCAAAGCAGCAAAAGGCTTTGCCAAATTCGTTTCTTTTTAGTTAAAACTGTTCTTTTTCTTTTTCCTTGAAAAGAGTTTTTAGGAGGCCTTTAAAATTGATTTATCAAGCATATTTTATAGTCATTTTTGTTATCTGTGCATTGCCATGTTCCACGAATATTATTCAGCAGTTAGACGGGGACTTGGTGGGGAAGCAGCATGTGAAATCCGTTATGATTTATGCCCACATGCAAAAGGTTGTCACCTTACTTCTGCAGCGCACCAAGCTTCACTATAATGAGTAGATGATCAGCAACCGCGAGTAGGATCTTTCCAAATACAGAAAAATCTAGATGATGAACGAACTGGGTTTGATGTAAATTTGAAAACTAGACATGTCAAAGAGTCACAAATGTTTTGTCCTGAATGGGGGAAAGTAAACCATGGCTGCTGTAACATTATGAAAACGCGTTGTCAGACCCAAGGACCAAACATGTTTAAAAAAAACAAGCATGGAAGATTCTTCGTTATACTCAACCACATTTTACAGCGTAAATATCAAATGAAATGCCTCCTCCATAGTTTTACAATTGCACTTATGAAATGTCCCTCCTGTTGCCTCAGCAACAGGGTAGCCTCAGGAGGAAGAAGGTGGAAGAAGACAGTCTGGGTGTTATGTGTAGATATGTGCGATCTCTTGAGTATGTAATGTGGCAATGTTTATGATTTGTGTATCTGTAGATGTCGGGGATGGAGACATGGATGACCAAATAACCCCAGAGGCAGGGTCTACCATGCAGAAGCGTTTCCTGGCCAGTAAGCCGTCAATTCTTAGGCGATGTATCATTTTCCAGGTGTAATTCTGATAGCAAAACAATAAACACGCATATTTGGACCAAGGCCATTACTAAATTAGACATTAAATGCATTGATTTCTTTCCACCCTCAATTATTTTACAGAGGAAGCATTGTTCTCAGAGTGTATGACGTTGCCACTAGAGGGAGCCAAACTAAATGTAGACTAAGATATTGGCCAGGCCACCCTGATTGACTGGTTCTTAAAAATGCAATAAAAGAAAGGGGGAGGAGCGATGTTGCTAGGTGGATGTTGCTAAGGTTACTGATTCATAGTAACGTCATGAACCACCCTGCTGTTCAGTAAGGGTTCTTACCTCATCTTGAGTCACCTAAACGTAAGAGAGTGGGACCACAAAAAGATGAATAATATAAGATGTTAATCAAAAAGTACATTTTAGTACAATGTGTCATTGATTTATAAGCTGTTTTCTGGGTTGCTCATTCTCTTTTTCTTTCCCTTTTGTTTTTACTATACTGCATTGTCATAAACATTTCCAATGCTGATTGACGTTTATTGCTGTGGATTTTTGCCATCATTCATTGCTTCTTGCACCTCTTGCCTCGCAGCATGGGAGGAAGAAATCTTAAGAGCTGCGAAGTCAGGGTTTTCAGTCAGACTCTCCTATTCTGGATGTTCTTGAAATACGGGGAAGACTAGAAGCTCGGGGCTCTGCGGCGGGGGGCACGGTGAAGCTTCCACCGTAAGGATGGGTGCACTACCACAGATTCCTTTCCGGTAAGGGAGGAATCCCATACGCCCATATCCCACCAACACCACCTTCACTGCGCGGGGGGGGGGGGTGGCGCAAAGGGGGGGTCGGCGACTACACACACTTTGGAGAGACGAGGGTGAAGAACCCTCCGTCCTCAGTAACTGTCCCTCCCCCTGTAAAAGACTTGACGAGGAGCTCAAGAGGAACCTGGAGACCCTGCCGTCGTTCCTCCTCAGACGAGGAAGACTCGGTCAGTAAGAACCAGGACCTGCAGAAGAGCATATAATCTGCCAATTTCTGCCCCTCTATGACACGGCCCACAGGTCTCGCTGCCATTCCACCTCCTCCTACACAAACCATCAACCGCACACTCCGCCGCAAATGGTGTCTCTTGAACACACCCCCTCCACTCCCACAACCTGAGTCTGTCTCGTTCAACTGAACCTGAGAATGAGATAAACCCGTCCACAGGAGCTGGATTCGATCTCACGGAAGCCCAACTGCAGGAGGAGGCACATGTTCCAGGCAATGGGTGAGGACGGAAGGAAGAACCTGTGCAGGAGGTACATGAAGACATACAGCAGAAAGAGAACAGCGCAGACTGAATGTGAGGAGGAAGGAGAGGAGTTGGGAAGACAAAAAGTGAGGAAAAGGAAGCTGATC
Source organism: Cyprinus carpio (assembly GCF_018340385.1). Lineage (NCBI taxonomy): Eukaryota > Metazoa > Chordata > Actinopteri > Cypriniformes > Cyprinidae > Cyprinus > Cyprinus carpio. Next base: position 470,243 of record NW_024879248.1, on the reverse strand, counting down.
AGATAAGGACAGAGGAGAGCAAACCGGACGAAGAAGAAAGAACCTGAGTATGAAATGCTGGGTGCTCCAAAGGTTGATGGTTGAGTATATTAACATATCTACAGTCAGATATATTTCAATCAATGAAATATTAATTTACTTTCTTTCCTCAACTGTATCCCCTGTTTTAGGATCTCCATCAGAGCTTTCCCCTGCACCCCTGTTCCTCCATCTCTTGCTCTTTTCACCCCAACCTCCTCCTCCCCATCCCCATGCCTCCTCCTCCTCTGTCTCTCCCTCCCTGCTCTCCAATCTCAAGAAGAGGAGGAGAATCTACAACAGCAGCAGCAAGCAGCAACAACAACAGCCACCACTGCATAATTCCCTGCCTCCCAGCCCTTCTCCACCTGCTCTCCCCTCTCCCTCCCCACTTCCGCCCACGTTGCCCCCCTCTGCTACACCCCCACCGTCCCCCTCCCCGCCTCCTCCCGAAGAGCTGCCCCAGCCTCCCCGGCCCTCACCCCCACCCCACGAAGATGCCCTGACGCCGCCTCAGATCACTTCACTGCACCTGGCTAAGAAACAGTCCAACGCAGCCATCGCAGGAGAGAGTGAGGATGATGACAGTGAGAGTGGGGGGGAGGGGATCTTCAGAGAGAGGGATGAATTTGTGGTGCCGCACTGAGATATTGGTACTCTTAAGGTAAAAAACCCATTTTTTTTTTTTTAGTAGTAGTATATTATCTGTAGAATTAATATGTAGTTTTTGCAGGGATAGTACTCACCTTAATGTCATTTTAGTCCTCTATGACTCAATTTCTTCTGTGAACATACAAAGAAGATAATTTGAAGAATGCTGGTAACCAAACAGTTTCGATTCCCTTTAGATTTAGAACTACATCAAACATAATAAAAAAAAAATAAAAAAGAACTAAAATAAAATCAGAATAAAAAAATTATTAAAATTGTCTTATTTGCGTTACGCATAAGAAAAAATGTCATACATGGAAGCCACAGAAGGTGAGTAATGGATGACAGAATTATAATTGTTTGGAATGGACTATCCTTTTAATAACTGAAGTCGCAATTAAACAGAAATAGTGACAGATATTTTCCTCCGTAGTGCAATGTACATACAAGTGAAACAGATTGTCAGGAAAAGAAAAGACATTATGGTGGGGACTTGATTCTGTCTATGTCAGGGGTCTACAACCCTGCTTCTGGAGAGCTACTGTCCAGCAGAGTTCAGTTCCAACCTCAATCAAATACATCTGAATCTGCTAATCAAAGTGTTCAGAGTTACTTGAAACTTATAGACAGGTGTGTTGAAACATGGTTGGAGCTGAGGTCTGCAGAATGGTAGCTCTCCAGAAGAAGCAGGGTTGGAGATCAGTGGTCTGTTGCTTGTTTGAATCTTGAGATGCAGGTGTTACAGGGGAAAAAATTAATGCTTAGAGTTTGATTATGGAAGCGCAGGGGTTAAGCAGCAATAAATGATTGGAAAACTGTGGAAGGTCCAGTTATGTCAAAAAATGAAGCTTGTGCATAGATGAATCGTTCACAATAAGATCTACAGCATACATTTACAAAATAGATGAATAATGAATTTTTATTTAAATGCACAATTTAACTAGATGCTCAATTCTCATGGCTTTTCTCAGCTGGCGCTGCAGACCGGACGAGAGCCGCCTCCAATCTGTAGGGTCCAGAAAGCTCTGCTGAGAAGTTTGCTCCTGAAATCAAAGATGGACAGCGGCAGTTTTGTGCTACCAGTAATGTGAGTGTGTTTTTGTATTTGATAAGAATTAATAGCATGCATTGGATGGCTTGCTTGAAATGTAACACTAAACCACCTCCGTACACTCATGCTCTCTGTCCTCTGTCACTCTTTGGGCAGTATTTGGGCTACTTTGGAGATGCAAAAATGCGTTATCAGCGTTTATATATGTCAACTTCTTGGAGGAATGTAAATAAAAAGGATTATGTCAGAGTGTGCTCGCGGAAACCCTTGCATCGGCCCAGTCTCACACTGAGGTAATTTCACTTTAAATGCACTTCTGGAGCTACTGTGGTCCTGTGCTATATTGCTGGTTAATACGTAGTTACTCTCAATCAAAGAGTTCTGTGATCATTTACTCACCCTCATGCTTCTAAAACCCTAAATGCTGTTGCTTTTTTCAGTGGAGCGGCAGAATTTTTGAAGAATCTTCAAACAGCTTGTTTCATAAAAAACAGTTCACAGTGGCCTATGTGTGTCAAAAAAAAGAAAGAAGAAAACAAAACACTAAAAAAAGCACCAGAAATGTAGTCCATCTGACTAAAGATATTCAAAGTCATCTGCATTCATACAATAGGTTTGTGTGAGGGAAAAGCAACACAATTTAAGTGTTTATTCATTCAATAATCTTTCAACTGCTGCAGCTCTGTAATAAAATACTGATGTTATGATAAGTGATCTTTAGATATGTGAAAGCTAAGGACATTTGATGTCCAACCTGTGGCTTAGGCTTAAAGCATAACAGAATTTGTTTTCCATAGGAAAAAAAAAAACCAGTATAACAGTAAATAATGACAGAATTGTAATTTCAGCTAATATGAATGTCTTTCCTTTCTATCAGACGCCAGTCACTTCCTAAACCACAACCTGTACGTAGCTTGACTCCACCTCGCATGGAACGAGAGGATAGAGAGAAAGAGAGAGAGAGACAACGGGAACAAAGGGAAAAAGAAAAGGAGAAAGAGAGAGAAAGAGAAAAGGAAAGGGAGCGAGAACGAGAGAGGGAACAGATCGAGAAATCTAGGAGAGAAAAGGAGAAAGAGAAGGAAAGGGAGAGAGAACTTGAAAAGCAAAAAGAGAGGGAGAAACAAAAAGAAAGGGAAAGAGAGAAGGAAAGGGAAAAACAAAGAGAGAAAGAAAGGGAAAAGGAAAAACAAAAGGAGAAGGAGAGAGAGAGAGGCCAAAGAGAAAAGGAGGAAAAAGAGAAAGGAAAGGGAAAAAAAAAAAACGACGAGGGGGAAGGAGAGGGAGAAAGAGCGAGAGAAAGAAAAGAAGCTCCAAGAGCGACAAACTCAAGAGAAACTGGAGAGGAGAACGGCCGTTGTGGAGCGGGGGAGGGTCAAAGAGGAGAAGAGAGTGGGGAGAGAAAGAGGGTTGACAGGACGAGGAGCAGACCTGTAAAAGTAAAGGCAGAACCTCCACCTAAAAAGAGGAAGAAGTGGCTTAAAGAAATGCCCTCTTCTTCTGATTCAGACTCCTCCCCTGACCCACCCAGTGAGGATGAAGGTGTGTATGGCTTGCTTATGTGTGTGCAGTATACTGTCTGTGTGGTTTGAAATATTATGCAAAACTAGCAGCAGCTTCATTTAGTGTAACTTCAGTTTGGGGTAGCAAGATTTTTTAATGTTTTTGAAAGAAGTTTCTTATCCATTTATTTGATCAATAATACAGTAAAAGCATTAATAATATGCATTGTTGCATATTATGCAAGATTATTGGTGCTCACAAAAGACATTTCTTGATATTTTTATGGAAACCATGGAAATTTTTTTCAGGATTTTTGATAAACACAAGGTAAAAAAAGTAACTGTCACAACACTGCCACATTTGACAATGTATTACATCCTCGCTGAACAAAATAATTCTGTTCTTTCCCAAAAATTTAGTAAAAATCTTACTGACCAACACAAACTTTTAAATAGTGGTACCATTTGAAGTCCCATTTTAAAAAAACATGATTTGTAAATATGGTAATCTTTCAGTACCACTATATATATATATATATATATATATATATATATATATATATATATATATTAATACGTGATAGTACCATTCATTATTCTTAACAGTAGTTCCAACACAGTATTTTCTATATAATGGTTTGTCATGGCACTCAAAACCAGAATACTATTATTTTACATATATTTTACATATAGTAAAAATTTTATTGCTACAACCTGTCTATAAACCAGCACACTGTATGAGATGATGAACACTGAATTTAGTTCATTTTGCATTTCTTGTTTTGTGGAGCCAAAACTAAGTTGTTGAAGTGTGTGAGAGTACTGTATTTTCTGGTGTTTGCCAAGTGTTTTACATCTGTTCTATCCTCAGTATCAACACGGAGTGGGATGAACAGTCGGGCCATGAGAGAGATGTTCCGCAGTTATGTAGAGATGCTGGTCAGCACTGCTCTGGACCCGGACATGATCCAAGCTCTTGAGGACACCAACGGTAAGTGCACATCATTAGGTTCAATACAAAGTGCATGTGCAGAGGATAAGGGAGAGAAGGATGGAGAGAATAATGAAAGGAGTTTAATAAAAGTAAAGGAGGCAGAGAGAGAGGACAATGAAGTGAGGCTGGAAAAATAATGAGAAGCAAAAGATGCTTAGAAAGAGAGGGAGTGGAAAAGTCACAGTGACTAATGAAGGCTGGTTAATTCAAGTTCCATTAAATTAAGTTTTTAGGCCACTGATGTCATCTTTCCAAGCCTAAAAGCAAAGATATCTGAAAAAACACGAACATATTTGTAGCAGTTATTAAACCTGTGCCTATACATAAATCATCTAACACTATTTTAAACAGCAGTTTGCTAATTCTTTTGTTGGTAAATCTTACTGTTCAAAAGTTACCATTTTTTAGATAAATTAATACTTTTGTTCAGCAAAAGTGCAGCTAATTGATCAAAAGTGACTGTCATATAGCAACAAATTCATAAGTGCATTTTTTTTAAACTTACTTTACATTCGTAAAATAATTCAAAAAAGAAAAAAGTACCGTTTTCCAGAAAAAAATATTTAGTGTTTTCAGTGCTTTTCTTTCAAAATCGAAACAAAACAAAACAAAAAAACTTTTTTTAAAAACCCACCCCCAAACCTTTGAACGTAAATAAAATATTTATAGTTCAATCATGACAACTCTCTGAAGATTTTAGCTTGGTGATGGATCTGACATTGTTAATTTATTTGGTCTTGGTGGAATAGATCTGCTATGCTGTTGCTGAATTGCTGCTGCTGTTGGTTATTGCTGTAGTTGTAGATTATTGCTGCTGCTGCAAGTACAGGAACTTGCTACTGCCAATGTATACGGCAATATGGTGCAGTGAGTATTTAAGACATGCTGCTGCACAAATAGCATATAAAATAACCCATAGCAGATCTATACAGGTGGAGCTGGGGAAGGTGGAGGGCTTCAGAGAAAACTCTGAAAGCGGGCTGCAGGAAATCTCAAGTGAATGCTAGCCAGCCATATATAAATTCAAGGCAGTAAGCTCATTGACTGCATATGCAGCATGAAACCAATCAGCTTGTGCCAAGTCGTTTAACTCTTTTGAATATCATCAGTTACATTAACAACCCGTCAGCCTGCACCATCTAGAGTTTCATGACTGAACTATATGTTTAAGTTATTTATCACATTGCAGGACCATTTAAAATGAACTAGTGAAAAATGTAAGATGCATATATTCTATAATCATTTAAAAGTGAATCTTAAGTAATCGTGTTTTTTTATTTAATTACTCAATACCAATGCATTACCACTGGCTCCTCCCCTTTTGTCCTCAGATGAGCTCTATCTCCCACCCATGAGAAAGATTGACAGTATCCTCAACGAACAGAAACGAAGGCTGTTAAGAAGGATCAACATGAGTGTCCAGCATCAGGTGACACTGGCTTTCAGTGATAAACAAATGCATTCCTCTTGAGTACTCTAGACATCTTGATTTGTGTTTTCTGAGGAACATGTCCGGCAGTCCTCTCACTCTCCTTCCGTTCCCATTCTGTAGGAGGCACTGCACATGTTCCCTCAAAATGACAGCAGACCCCCTAGACTCTGGAGCGGTTAAAGTGCACCTGGGTGGAGAGAGTTATAACCGCAAAACCCTCAACAGAGTCAAAAGGAGCCTTCCCAAACAGCAGGCATGTTGCATACACAATTGTTTCTCACATAATTAAGCCATTCAGTAATAACATATTTGGGCACTTTAGCCATACCTACAAATATTAATGTTGTTTGAATTATAGGGGTATAACGATGCATCGATCAAATCACTAACTATATGATATATCAATTCAATACATAAAAATCTCTCTATATTTTTTATAAATGAATAAGATACACTAGATGACTTGTTTGACTGTAAAACTACGGTTGCATTTTTGAGTTAATAAAAATTTAACTGGTTGTGTAAAATAATATCGGTATATCAATCATAGGCCCCTAAATCTAATCAAATTGTAATTGTATCGCAGCATGGTTTGAGGTATCTGCAAATATTGTATTGCTGGGTAAGAGAATTGAGTTCAGATTGTATCATGACGAAACTTTAAATTTACCTCTATTTACCTTTATTGCATTATATGACAAAATAAAAAAACAACAGGCATTTATTTTAAAGAAAGACAGTACAATTAATTTTTTTTTTTTTAAATCATGATTTTTAAATGTTAGTTGATTAAATGTTGTTGTTGTGATGAATTAAACCTGTGATTTGATTAAGTATCATTGCAAAAATGACTAAAAAGCACCATTTGTTTGCAGATGACAGTTGATTTGATGTTTTGTTAAATAATGCAATGAAGATATTTTGAAAAATGAGAAGAGATTTTGAAGAATGTTTTAAATATTTTTGTCCCTATAATAAAAGTCAGTTGCGTCCAGAACAACATCGGACCCCTTTGACTTTCATTTTTTTTTTTTCAGAATATGTTCTTTTGTTTTTCAAACATGAAAGAAAGTCATACAGGTTATTTGGTGAACTCCCTCTTTAAGTGTCCAAAAGCTTTTTGTGGTCATTGAATTCCAATAATACATCTGTCTTGAAATCTCTGAGCTCTCTTTTTCTTCACTTGTAAGCCCATCTCTCTCTGCTTGCCAGGACCTGAAGCTGTCAACAGAGACTTGTCGAATATACAGTCTCTATCACTCTCTACAACAAAAAAAACACAACACTGCACTGTAAAAAAGAGGTATGAGGAAATATAAGCTCATTTGAGAAATGCAACACTGTATCCGTGTATTAGCATGTAAAAACCCTCGCCTGTCTTTCTCTCTCCTCAGACAGACAGGATAGCATAGAACAGGCAGCTGAGGAGGATCCGGGTCAGGAGGAGGTGGTTCAGCAGTGCATGGCCAACCAGGGCTGGCTAGAGACTCTGTTCAATTCCTTCATTGAACTGCTGACGCTCAGCACCAAGGCTTAAGATTCAGCTGTCGACGTTCCAAGCACGTCCTGTTTGGAGAAGGGAGAAACTCCTCTCTCGCAAACAAAACCGGTGCACCTCCAGGTTGCAGGAAAATTAGATTTTCCTTTGCAGAATGTGTAAGAGCCACTGGCGGTTTAAGCTGTTGCATTTTAACATAAAAATGTTTTTGTAAAGCTTTCATTCCTCTCTCTTTCATTTTGTGTCAGCTCCCTGCGACGGGAGCCCACAGGGAGATGGTATGAAAACACAAAAAAACAAAAGAGCGAGAATGTGTAAAGACAGTTGTCTGCACAGAGACGAATAAAGATAGTGCCAAAGGGAACAGGGTTGAAAACCTCACTGGTCAGCAGTGTTTTGGCAGAGGTGAGCTTTGAATGCCATGTTCCATGCACACTCTTACATATAAATATGTATTATGAACAATTATGATTTGTATTATTTATACATGGACATTTATACATGGTTACCTCCCAAAGCTGGGGCTTTCAACAATTATTATTAATAATAATGCTCATGTTTTATGAGGGTGTACATGAAATGGGTCACCCGTAACCCCCTATTCTTCCTGTCCCCTAAGCTGAAGGACATGGCGGACAGGATGCGGACAAAAGAGCGGGGTCAGGGTCAAAGCAGTATGTAGTTCCTTTTTTTGTCAAAAAATAGAGCAAAAGAAAAACGTATTTAAAATAAAAATAACAAAAAAAAAAAACATTTCTGTTTGTTCTTTAAAAGAAAATGCGGTGCAAAAAAGAGGTGTATTTGTTCGTTTTCTCAAAGAAAACACAACAGTGCAGAGGGATGTAATAGTTTTAAAGTGTGCAAAATGTCTGTGTTTACGTTTTTTTTTTTTTAATCTGTTGGTTGTTTACTATGATAATTATTATTGTTATTATTCTTATGATTATTATTTTGGAGGTTTGCTATTTCTCTCTTCTGTAAATATTGTACAGTTGCTTCAGTCTCTCTCTCTCTACCTGTCCCTCATCTGTACATGAATCCTCCTGTATTTGACAAACGCAAATAAAAGAAAAGAAAAATGAGTTTATGAAAATGATGCATTTTCACACAAGACTGCCTTGGAATTTTTTTTCTCTCTCTCTCATTTTATTTGTCCTAGACATATTTGCTGATACTTTGTACGGGTAGGAATGATATCGTGGAGGGAAATGCATTGGAAATCAAGCAGTACAGTCAAAAAAACTAACTGCTCTAAATATTCTACTTAGGTTCAAAGTTTACTAACCATCTTATAAATGAAAACGTTTCTGAGGATGTATTATTTATTCAGTGTTCTCGGCGCAGATCCTCAGCAGTTCTCTTCAAGGTAAACATTCCACTCCTGCTAGAGCGCGAAAAAAGAATCAGTGGAACTGCACTTCCTGTTGTTACCATGGTAACATAACCATGGCAACACCAGCAGCATTTTCCAGCAGTGTTTGTCTGTCTTTGGTGTGATGGCTGTCTCTCTTTGTCTCTTTTCTTGTTCTCCTTTGCTTCTTATTCTGCGGTTTCTAGCTCATCGTGACTCACAAGAGTTATTACAATGAAATGACATTCTCCGCTATTTCGTGTAGGCTACATCATAAATGATTTCTTGCCTGCCTTATTTTTTTCCTTCACACATCATACAGAGCTTCGTTAATTCTGTTTTCTGTCTCAGTAGAATTTCTTTTTACATACACCAACTGATTAAATGAAACAATAGATTATTTCCTTATTATAAGTTACATGGTTGTTAGTTGCGCTATCATTAATATCGTTTCAGCGCTATATCAGTCATTAGTATAAACTATCTTGCACCTGTCTTTCATTAATCATCATCATCATCTTGTCCATTACTGCTCTGTTTCACTATCATCTTCCTCCTCCTCCTCCTCCTGCACTGCACAGCGATGTGCCTCGTCTGGCCACAAAGCGGTGCCAGTCTGCCGTCCGTTGTCACTCCCATTGGCTGAATGATTTTGTTCCTGAGCGGGTGTGGGTGGAAGGATAAAAATGATGAAAACAAATATCAATATCATAACAGATATCATAAGGGGATCACCTATTCACTACACATACGTCTTGAACAGAAAATCAGTGATGATTTTACCACATTCCTGGTGGAATCTCTCTGACACACACATACCGTGAGAGTTTGTTGAACATATTTATGAGTCTGAGCGCCCTCTGCCTCTTTCCTCTTCTTCAGTCATTCCTTCCATTGGATCAGGCTGTTCATCCTCCACCCGTCCCGTCACAAGGTTAATCCTGTCCTTGGCCTGTCTGTACTCCTCCGTGTCTGAGTCAGAGTCGCTGGAGTAGCGGTTCAAAAGACCCCGTGCCGCCAGCAGCCCCGCTGCATTACCGTAACCAGTGTACTTCACAAACCTGCTCACTGGGAGAGAAAGAGTTCATGAATACCATACCGACAGCACTGTTTTAAATGTCACAGAAAGGTGTATTATGAATAGAGTGCTGCAGTGATTACATTTTTGTAGGCCAAAACCCAGAAATGAATAAGCATTTTAGCACTTCTGATTCCATTGTCATGAAGGCAATGTGCTTTTTGAATGGGTCTTTGGTTAAATGCCTGAAATATTTCTCAAGATCTTTTAATGTTTTTACGGGGGCATTCATGGCCTAATGGTTAGAGAGTCGGACTTGTAAACTTTGTAAGATGAACAAAGGTCTTACGGGTTTGAAACGACATGAGGGTGAGTAATTAATGACAGAATTTTCTTTCAGAATTTTTGTTTTTGGGTGAACTAACCCTTTAATTTTTTTTTGGCCTGCAAAAATATTTCACCCCAGCAGCACTTGCATGTTCAATTATAGCATGAGCATACCATGAATATGACAATCATTCAGTATCATGGTATGTATAAATTATGAATATCAGTGCACTTTACATGGTTCAGTAGATGTATCTATGTACCATTTTCTTTACAGAGCACAAAGAGAAGCACAGCCGCACAGTGTTTGATATCAGTGTCGACATGGGTCATAAGTCGCACTAGTTTGCTCCTCAGTGTGTTCCCCTGTTCAGGCCTTATCTCAACGTCTCTCAGTGGAGGCAGGATCTGTTCAAAAATAGCACAGGATCAGGCTCCTGGTTGCACAGCCATGAGAATTACAAGTATCCTATATGTTTGTGTCAAATTTACTGTTTCAAGTTTTTAGAGTGCTCCAAAAGTAACACCTATACTCCACCAAGGATGATAATTATAAGGATAACACAATAAACTATACAGTTTTTTAGTAATCATTCTAAATTCTATGAGTCCATACCACAGGTATAACGATAACGGGGAAAAATATAGTTAAAATCACTTTTAGAATGAATTTTTCCAGCTGATTATATATAATAAAAACTTTGACCACCAAACAGACAACATAACTGCAGCATATTCTTATAATAAGTTTTAATGCTAATGTAATTATTGCTATAGTTTATCTTTAAAGTTATCGTTCTTGGTTTGAACAGTTTGAAACACACTGAAATGGTGAAAATGTTTTAAAAATTTGTATTTGAGGTGAGTATTGTACCTGCTGTCTGAGATAGTGCCTAGTTTCCTTGTGTGCTTTGCTGCTCTCAGTCAAACAGGTTTACACACTGGAGCCAACTTTTCCTTCAGCTTATGGCCCTGTATAATTCACATTAAAAGACATTACATTTTATAATGAAATACATTGTACAAATTAAAAATATTTAGGCATATAAGTCTATATATATATGCAGATGCTCTATATATATAAGCAGATGGGCTACAGCAGCAGAAGACCACACCAGGTGCCGCTCCTGTCAGCTAAGAACAGGAAACGGAGGCTACAATTCACACAGGCTCACCAAAACTGGACAATATAAATTTTGAGTCTCAATTTCTACTGCAACATTCAGATGGTAGGGTCAGAATTTGGCGTTAAGAACATGAAAGCATGGATCCATCCTGCCTTGTCTCAACAAGGCCGGGCTGGTGGTGGTGGTGTAATGGTGTAGGGGATATTTTCTTGGCACACTCTGGGCCCCTTAGTACCATTTGAGCATTGCCACAGCCTACCTGAGTATTGCTGCGGCCTGACCATGTCCATCCCTTTAGACTACAGTGCACCCATCTTCTGATGATTACTTCCAGCAGGATAATGCACCATGTCACAAAGCTCAAATCATCTCAGAGTTTCTTGAACATGACAATGAGTTCACTTTACTCAGATGGCCTCCACAGTCACCAGATCTCAATCCAATAGAGCAGCTTTGGGATGTGGTGGAACGGACGATTCGCATCATGGATGTGCAGCCAACAAATCTGCAGCATGTTCCAAGGAAGAAAAAGTTATGAACAACATGAAGGTGTGTAAATGATGAATGAAGGTGTGTAGTGGATAGCAGAACATCCAGGCACTGCAGAGGGAGCGCTGAGAGCACGTTCACTGTGTGTCTGTGGATATTCAGCACAGAAGAGTTATAGAAACCAATAGGACGAGACCTCTCAAGACTCACAGTGGTTTGATTCTTACTCTCACCCTTGTAGCTCCTCTTTTCTATCGTCTCCCTCACAGGGCACGAGTAGACAGTGACGCAGGACTGCAGCTAGTGACGATACAAAATCTGCAGCCTCCTTGTGGCAGAAGGAGAACCAAAACATTGACAGTAAAATAGATTTCTTAACAGAGGCCCGTCCTGTTATGGTATGTTTTGTTCTCCTTCTTCATACATACATATATATGTGTGTGTGTGTGTGTGTGGGTAATCAAATTAAGAATTCTTTTCCATGCCTTATTCATTCATTCATTCATTCATTCATTAAATCCATTTACTTAATATCTTATGAACCGTTTACAAAAGGGGGTTACATCTGATATTTTCACACACGCACAGATCTGATTGATTTCTTTCTCAAATTGCATTGACTGCTCCAAAATATGAGACACCAATGTTTTAGGAGTTTAGGACACAGAAGAGGGTTGCATGCTATTTGATTTTGCTTTATTTCCTATTTGGGCTTGTGTATATGCTTTGTTTTTTAAATTAACTGTTTTTTCCCACGGCATTGTTAGGTGCCTGGTTATCTGCAATGCAAAGATTTGATTTCAAAAACAGTATCATAGCTATTGAACTATATTTTTTTATGATTTTAAATCTGTATTTAACCTCAGAAGTATATCAAAGTAAAGAGATATGATAAAGTCTGATTTTTGTGATGGCTGTGCTTTCAAATTAAATTATTAGAAATCTTAATTAAAAGTCTGACAGTAATCAGTGTTGAGTTCTACTGTAAGGTTAACCCTGTCTGCTTTAAATGTTTAAAAAATGGTTTAAGAGTTTAGAAAAAAATAAAAATAACCTAAAAAAACTCCCTACGTAATCTAAAAAAGTAATCAAATGTAATCTGTCATTTACATTAACCAACTAATTGAGATACTTATTACATTTGAAATAGGGTAACTTGTCATCTGTAGCCTACTACATTTCCTTCCCAAACACATTTTTGGTTTATTAGAAAATCTTGTTTTTATATCTCCCTACATGACATGTACATGGCTCAGAGCTTTTTTTTTTTTAATTGACACCATCCTCCAGAAAGTGATATCATTTTTGGGGTTGGAACCACAGCATCAGTAGTATTAGCATTTGATTGACATGTGATGATATGTGAAGTTTTGTGCTGTTTGATGGTTTGTTCAATTCCATTCCGTTCATAAAAAATTACAGTTATCTTTATGTTTGATCATGCATAATTCAGAAAAAGAATAAAAATATACTATCAAAATAAACAATGGCTTAGCTTCTTAGCTCTTTATTGTCAATCTTCTTATAATTTTGTAATTCTGTAATACTGTGTAAATAGAGTTAATGATGGAATGACCCAGCTGCGGTCATTAAGGGTTCTATAAGAAAAATAGCCAATAGGAAAAAAGCAGGATTACCTCATCTACTTCCGTGTCTGTGCACCACTGTTCAGGGTAACTGTTTGAACAGGGTCGTGAGAAACTCAAGGGCGCACTGAGTCACCTATCTTTACAACAAGGGGGTGCTGTGCGGTCAGTCAGCACCGTAATGTGTTTCAACCCCAGCACACTTCCAAAACACTGTTCCAGAGCAGCAGTCAGCATACACAGGCTGCGCTCACTGACCAGGAAGAGCACACAGACTGAGGTCTCTGAAATGCCCACATGAAAAAGAGAACACAGGGAGTTTTGTGTTCTGCTTAACCACAATGGTCGACGCTGATCCGCAGGGTCCCTCTAACTGTTGTTTATTTCAAAATGCATTTGGTTGTTATAAAAATTGCCTTATGCAAAAAAATAAGCACCATTTGAAACAGAATTAACGTTTAAAAGTATAACCGTTTCATCGTTTCAAACACTTTTAGAATACTGTTTCAGTGTTTATGAATTAAATACCACAGAAACACATGACTAAGGCCATTATAATTTTGTAGCACTACCTAACAAGAAAACTCTGATTAACGATTTTAGTAAGTAACTAGTGCTCAGTTGACACTGGTAGTTCTTTTATTAGCTACTCAATGAGTATGTCTACTATTTTTTTCATACATCCCACTAATAAAGAACTACTGTCTACATGTTCAGAATTCATGTGAATTCGGCATAATATTAAAGTAATTCTAATTGAGAATCATGTTAACCCCTGGTAATGAACTCAATAATAAGCAAAGCAAAGCCTTTCTAAAGGGAACTACTGATTACTTCATGTATTCCTATCGTGAAAAGCAATCCACAAATCCCCTGATATTGACTGACATCTACTTGGAAGCTTTTGAGAGAAAAAATCAGGAAAGGTAATTGGATAGTAGTGAATCCAGTGTTTGCCCCCCCTACACCGTCTGAAGAAATGACTCATTATTTGGCTACAGTATTTCTAAAGTGGCTACAACAGAAACCCACTTTTTAAACTAATGATTTAAGTGTTACCAAATCTCGCAAAATGTATACTTTACAGAACCCCTAAAGAGCTTGGCAATGAGTTCAGGTCACCATTACTAGTGAGTTTTCATGATCTTCACTTTAGAATACTGATCCAAATAACTTGTAATTCATTCTGACGAACTCGGTAGTTACTTGAGTTCAGTACTAGTGGGTTACCAGGACATCACTTTAGAAATTAAGTATACATTATGGATTATAAATTATGCACCTGCAGATCCCAGTATTTTCTAAGTAAGTTCTTAAGGAGGTCATGAAAACAGTAGTTACTGATGAGTAAATAGATGAAACTATCATAATCCGAACTAAGCACTATTACGGAGTAATTCCATATGCAGAGTTTCTTGTTTAATACTAGTAGTTTAACTAGAGTGCTAATATTGATTACACTCCTTTGTTGTCTTCGTTTAGTTATTTCGTAAAGCTGGAAAAGTATTCTAAGGTGGTTACCAAAATATTTCATGGGGAAAGGCCTGGCGCCATCTTTCCTGTCCACCAAGCAAGTCGTTAGCCTGAAAAAAATGTGTACTCCAACAATGCAAAGAAACTTTGGAAAACAATTGTATGTATTCACTAACAATACGCTAATTCCAGATTTGGTATCATTGATTATATACCTGGGGGAGCCTATCCTAAGCTCCGGCAGTAAAGCCTTCAACAGAAAGAGAAGTCGCAGTTCATAAAACTGACAACTTGGAGGTGAGGAGGAAAGTGTACCATCCTTTAAGTCTCTCTAAAAGGTCATGGGGAGTAACCTGGTGAAGAAGGACAAAAGCGTGAAGAGGAATAAGAGTGCGTGTTCTATTCTATAACGATATTGGACAATATATAGTGCCACCGTACGTGGGCAAATGCTTCACATGGTAACAATTGAGCCACCACCTCCTGATGCTGGCTCTCTCTTGTTCTTTCCGGCTATTTTAGATGACATTGCACAAAGCCTTCCTCGCCTCGTGTCCTCCAGACCTCTCCCTGATCATATTTCGTCCTCCCTCTCCTCATGCTTTTCCACGCGAGCATCTATTCTTCCCTCTTGCAAACAGTCCCAGACGCCCATCTTGTCCTCCTCACATTTCTTCATGGCAGCCATTTGTGTTTCTACTCCCAATATTACAGTTAGAGGTCACATTCACCGGGTTGGAAGGCAAGCCTCCTTCACGGACCAAAGGTTTCATCACAGGCGAGAGAGGACACAGGACTGAATCATCTCCCATCCTGTAACAGGTTGTGTGGTGGTGTACTGCTTCCCATTATTATCCAGACATGTCCTCTCTTCATTCGCAGGGAGTGATGTCACTGTGGGAGCCCTCACTCAGCCTCCTCATTCTTCAGGCCAGGTAAGCAGGGTGGAGATTTGCCCTGAGTCGTGAGCAAAGAGTATAGAATGGCGTAGTAGGTAGCTGTGATCAGGGGAGACAAGGCCTAGACGATCACGTGAGATAATTCGCAGAGTTCGCCAGACACACCCTCAAAACCCCTGGACTGCAGCCGCATGCGAAAAAAATGAACCAGATGCAGAGCTGCAGGCAAGGCCTCTGGAAGAGGGACAGAGAGGCAAAAGATGGAACAGGTTTGAATTTTTGAGCATTGTATTTTGTGGGAATATATATCACACCACAACATGGCCAAAAACATGTGTGACAAGCTTTCTAAGGTTTAGGTACGGTTTGAAATGTAAGGATACGCTTGAAAAATCCAACTAGAATATTAATCGATAGATAGAGAGACAGACAGACAGACAGACAGACCAGACAGGGGACAGATAGATAGATAGAGAGACAGTACAGACAGACAGACAGACAGAAGACAGACAAGATAGGACAGACAGAGACAGACAGAAAGACAGACAGAGACCAGACAGATAGATAAGACCAGAACAGACAAGACAGAGACAGACAGATAGACAGACAGACAGACAGACAGAGAAAGACAGAGATAGACAGCGACAGACAAGACAGACAGAGACAGACAGATACATAGAAAAAAAAAGACAGGATCAGATAGATAGACCAGACAGGACAGACGGAGGACAGGACAGACAGACAGACAGACAGACAGAAAGATACGATAGATAGATAGATTTATCGATAGACAGAGACAGACAGATAGATAGACAGGACAGCCAGAACATAGAAAGGACAGATAGACAGGACAGACCGACCGAGAGACAGGAACAGATATTTAGATATACGACAGAGGACAGCCAGGATAGATAGAGATACACAGACAGACAGACAGGACAGACGGACGACAGACAGACAGACAGACAGACAGATATACAGACAGACAGACAGACAGACTGAAGACAGACAGACAGACACAGACAGACGACAGATACGAAGATAGCTAGATAGATAGATAGAATAATAGACAGAAAGACAGACAGACAGACAGGACCCGACAGATTAGACAGAGACAGTATAGCCAAGACAGACAGGACAGACAGGACAGACCACAGACAGATAGACAGACAGCCAGATAGACAGACAGCCAGATAGACAGATAGACAGACAGAACCGACAGGACCGACAGATAGAAGAAGATAGATTGATAGATAGATAGATAGATAGATATATTATAGATAGACAGACAGACAGGACAGACGAGACAGACGGAGACAGGATAGACACGATAGATAGACATAGAAGACAGGACACGACAGGACAGGACAGCCAAGACATACAGACAGAACAGGACAGAAAGCCAGACAGCTAGATTAGACAGACAGACAGACAGAGGCCAGAAAGATAGATAGATAAGACACACAGACGAGGACAGACAGGACAGATAGATAGACTAGACAGGACAGCGACAGACCGGGAGACAGATAGATAGAGAGATCAGACAGACAGAGACAGACCGACAGGACCGACAGAACAGCATAGATAGAGTAGACACAGACGTACAAGCCAGACAGACAGACCGAAGACAGATAAATAACAGACAGCCAGATAGACCAGACCAGCCAGATAGACAGATTCGACAGATAGAAAGACAGACAGGACAGACCGCAGACAGCACCAGACAGATAGACAGCCAGCCAGATAAGACAGATATAAAGACAGACTAACAGAACAGGACAGAACATGACAGGACAGACAGACTAGATATTAGATAGATAGATAGATAGGATCGATAGATAGATAGATAGATAGATAGATTAGATAAGATAGATAGATAGATAGATATAGCTAGACAAATACAGGACAGACAGACAGAGGACAGACAGACAGGACAGACATATAGAGGCCAGACACCAGACAGGACATACAGCTAGATAGATAGCTAGGACAAACCATACAGACACAGAGACATACAGACAGACAGACAGACAGATAGACAGATGACCAGGACGACAGACAGACATACAGCTAGACAGCCCGCCCAGATAGACAGACCGAACAGAACAGCCAGACCCGACAGCCAGACAGACAGACTGCCAGTAAGCCACAACCTTCCATTTTGAATTTGGTTAACATTGACCTAGAATATATGTATATGGTGTGCGGGATTGTGCTTTTTGACACATTTTATGGAACAAAGCTTTATAAAGAAAGAAAGTGTGTGAAAAAACAGTTTAGGAAAGAGAAAGTTGACTCACCCTCCGCAGAACAATATCTGGAGCCCCTCATTCTTAATCAGAGTCAAGATCTGAGTCAGAGTTCTGAACATACTCTCTCACTTTATTTTCTGCGGGAACTCGATTGGAGAAGAATCAAACATACAAGAGGACAAGGATGGGAAAGAGAGGTACGCGAAGCAAACAACACGAAAATCATAAGCTTGTGCATAAATGAGAGGTGACATTTGGAAAGAATGAAGTCAGTGTCTTGCCCTGCAAACACAAGAGCAAGATTTCAAACCTGGTCGGCCTTCATTACATATTAATAACAACCCGAACAACATTGGAAGCTCACTGAAGACCATTAAGGCACTTTGGGTACAATCCTTCAAACACCGAGAGAGAGATTACAAAAAGCTTTAATTTATAAAAGATTTGTGGAGCCCGGGCATCACGAAGAGGGGTAACAGGGTAAAATGGCTATTGTGAATGCATGGATAGAACAATGAAGTTATCTTTTGGACACACAGGATCGAACAATCATTGGTGCTTAGTAACAACAAAAATACTGCAGCTCACTATAGTATGACAGAGCACATCGGAGCACAGACGCTCGGGGTATCGGTATGTACATGGGGCCATAGGGTGATGCTAGACGTGATTATACTGTTTTCATAGTACACAACTCTCTCGTTTTCTTCCCCACAGATGTTTCTGCTCCCCTTCGTTATTTATCTACAGCAAATACCTGCTCTTTTTCTGTATGTCATGTGAAAGATTTACCATCTTCCAGCTTCTCTTTGCCTGTTCTCAGTTCAGCCAAAAATAATAAGTATGTGACAACAAGAGAGAAATATGATTAAAAACATGCTTAGTGAGTCTATATAGCACACCGAATGAATGGAGACTGAGGGTGGAGTGAGGGATAAAGAGACGTTGAAGGTGGGATGATTGAGATTTACAATTATTAGCTTGTGTTAATCCAAGCCCTGTGTGCCCCCTCTCTGTTTAGGGAAGACAGAGACACCACTTGAAACACTAGCACAGACTTTAGAATTTACACCTTGTCTTCTCTCTCTGTGTCCTCTACATCACACAAAGAAACATTGCGAGTTCTGTGAAAACCAACAGGGGAGAATTAAAGATGTGAAATATCTAGGAGGCGGCAGGATTTTGAAGGCTCTGCAAATGCTTAGACAGATTAAAACTACACCACACCAATGCAGAAATTGTAAAATGATCTGAGATAAGTAATTGAGAAACACCCTTTCAGGTTGTTCCCCAGTTCTGTTGTCATGGGAAACTGCTAATATCTGAGTTGTTGTAGATAAGTAGTAGTAGAATTATAAGGTTTTTTTTTTTCTTTCTGGCACAGTGATCCAATGATTAAGCACGGTTTAATCTTATTATATTCTAATTAAATTTCAAAAGCATTGTGCTTGAAATTGTATTTACCCCTCATTTGTAATCAACCAGATGTATTTGAGACATTGTCCTGGTCGCCTTGTTTGATAAACTGGATAATATTCTCCATGTCCACAGGCATACCTAATAATTAATAATCAACCAAATATCTAAAAATGTTCGTTTTTTGTGAAGAATATTTTCACAAAACAAAAAAAATACTGATATTACCGTATTCAATATTAGAGACACATACCATATTTCTGCACTTACCTCGGTGGTTTTAAAGAGCAAGATTTTAAAAATGTGAATGCGTTTCTTGCAAACGGCATGTGTTTAGGTCTCTGTCTTCATATGTTCCTCTGTGTAATCGGTGCAGGCCCTCAGATTTAGCTTCGAGTTTTACTAAAAACTACTCCACCACTCTCTCAAATCGTTCACAAACACTGCAAAAAACACTACATAATCATGGACATTTGGTCCTGTCTGTGGGCACAGGTTGCTGATGTGTTTTCCTTTTTTAATCATGTAAACAGAATACTTCTTACTGCAAGAAGTATCCTCCGAACCTGAGCACTAATTTAGTGAGGAAACAAAGCCATAGGACCAGACAGTAGGCCACCCAAAAAAAAAAGGCTGGTGCAGACTATGCTGGCATTCAGAAACACTGAGAAAACGACAGAGAGATGGTGAATGAAAGCAGAGCACGGTTTTTATAAAGATTAATAGGGGTAATTAAATTGAGCAAAGGTGGGGGTCCCGGAAGAGAAAGGACTGGGATGGACTGGGGTGAGCTGATAGGGGTAATTATTTGTACTGATTGAAGGTGCTTAATTGAGGCTAGTTGTTCAGTATCATGATGGACCATCATAAACGCACAGAGGCATTAGAACAGAGAGACACACACCGAGGAGCAAGGAGACAATAAACACCAGCACTACTGCGAGGACGACCTTTCACTATTCACAGGACACCAATCACTCGAGCAGAAAAAGAGTTGTATTTGCGTCATGATCTGTTAAGTTCCTCGTAAGGAGAATGCACAGATCGGATTGCTACGCTGTCTCTGTGCGCCGGCTCTCTGGTGACGCCAGCGGCGCGTATCGGATGTCGAAGGCTGTGCGGGTTCAGCTCGGGGTGAAGCGCTGGCTGCTCGTGTTCTTGTGGTGACACAAGAGGTCTTCTTCTAAAGCCAGCCTTCCGGCGTGGTCAGAGAGCACGCTTAATTCCGTTACCTGCGCTGGGTATTCAAACATGCGTTTCTTCTCTGCCGGCATGCAATTCACAGTCAAGCTTAACAGTAAGAGATAGCCCTAGCTACTGCACTTCGGTCCATGTCTTTGTTCGAAATTGCTTTGCTTTAACACATCGTAAAGGAACCCCATTTGATCGCAAAACTAAGTTACGGGAGTAAACAAAAAGGAAAACGATTCATTGGGCCGAGCACTGAATTTGTATAGCCCCTCTATGTGTGTTTTTAAAGAGAGGTTAAAGAAGCTATAGAATTCAACGAGAGTTTCTCAAGAAAAAATAAAAATTATAAATTACACTATTATTATATTAAATTTACAATCACCATTTTATTAAACAGAGTAACCTAAAACATTTGGATAATGTTTTTAAAACATCCATAGTTTGTTAATGCCTTTCATCTATACCCCCCCCTCCCCCCACCTAACCCTTTGCCATTAACTTTGATCACACATTTTACGTACTGTTGAGTGACTTTCGCTTCTGTGCTAACACTAAAGAAAATATGTTATTTTAATTTGCATTATAAAAACGCCAGTCCATACTGGCCTGACAATGACATAGAGTGTGCGTACATGTGACATAGTGTTCCTTGGTAGGGTGCATCACGGCACATCTTAAGCGGTAGTGTAGTCATGGTTAACGGCATCGAACTATTATAGCGATAGGATTCTTATTGATATTTACGGATCAGTTAGGAGCCATTAGAACTACTCATAAGCATTTTGTAGGGGCAGGTTAATTTACATGCTAGTGAGCCACTGCCCTCCATCATACGTCGAATCAGACGTTTACAAGCACACGGGGGGGGGTTCACGCGGGAAACTGATCAAAATAAAAAAAATGTATATATAAATCATAAATCCAAATCGACGTTCCAATTGCTGTTCCCCCCCCTTTCGGGTAAGTAAGACACTTAGAATCCGGTGTTTTTAAAATTGCTTTGTAAATAAAGCTAATTTGAGAAACTAGTTAGGAAAAAGAACATTTTTGGCAATAATTATACCTTTAGTGTTTTAAAAACATATTGGGGGTTATAAATTAACACACTACACATAAAAACTAAAAATTCTTAAAGTTGTTTAATCCCTTTTGTTTCCCTTTATCTATAACCCCTTCTCCAACTACAAGAAATTTACTTTTTAGTTTTAGTCAAGCAAGAAAACAGAAAAGGGCCTGAAATTGAGCCATAGGGCGTAAACCATTTTTACAAGTAGCATTTTAACCCCTGTATTTAAGTCAGAAAAGGGACATCATAGGTGAAATACAAAGCCTAGAGACTTTAATTTTTGTAGCGAATTTAATTTAATTAAAAAGTTTATAAATTACAGCTAGCTAAATTTTTGACTAGGGTACCTTTAACCCACCAAACCTCCCGGTATCACTCTTTATGAATTAAAGTGCAATGGGGCTTTCCATCTGAATGCTTTGGAGAAAATGGAAATTTTGTGATTAATTAATTAAATTAAATTAAAATTCAGTTTTCAACAGGCTCATGATGAGGAAAAGGTCCCCTTTCTGCGGCAGACTGGAGCAGCTGCTCAGAGTGGAGAGAGAGGCACTGTTGCAAAAGAGGCATTGTAGAGCAGTGCTGTCATTTCTACTGTGACTATTTCGACCTGGAGAATTACTGTAAAACCCCTAGAGAGTCTGCTGCATGCACTTCACCGGAGT
This sequence comes from Cyprinus carpio, assembly GCF_018340385.1. Classification (NCBI taxonomy): domain Eukaryota; kingdom Metazoa; phylum Chordata; class Actinopteri; order Cypriniformes; family Cyprinidae; genus Cyprinus; species Cyprinus carpio. Next base: position 448,237 of record NW_024879248.1, on the reverse strand, counting down.
AATAAGCATTATTTAAACACTGCAGGTCTGGGATATGGTAGGCCTATTCGGATGATACCAACCTAATTAGAACAGCAGTGAATGAAGGATCACTTGAAATCTTACATAATGTGCATGTTTTTGATTAAAATGTTTTCATATATTAAAAAATAATCTGACTGTTTTTGTTTGTGTGCACAAGACAAAAGATGTAATAGCAACACCAAGGAGATTGTTTTTATTCCCCTTTGACTTACATTCTTCTTATCAAATTTTTATTTTCTACCTTCCAATTCACTTTTAGTCTCCATCCATAAAAAATTAACAGTGCAATAAAAAATTACATCATTATTTAAAACATACAACATTGTCATGACATCACAAAATTTACACAAAGCAAATTTTATTCAATATATTTTGGTTGACTAATAATTTTCACATTTTTTTAATAATTAACCATCATCATAGAATGCGTTCCAAACAAAAACCCTATTCATCATTTTTCGGTTGTCCTTTAAACCCTTAATTTAAAAACTCCAATAACTGTATTCTTAAACGAATAACTTTCCCCAAAAATCACTTGATGTATCAGAACAAACAATCAACCATATATTATACCACCAGTCAAGAATCACCTCCCGGGCTTGTTTATATACTAATATATAAATTTTAATACACGATTTGATCATATTCCAATTCCTACCCCCGAACCGCCACAATCATAATACTGTCTTTTAATGAAAAAAACAATCCTTTCCCATCTCTCCGCCTGCCAGCCTTATTCAATCAACCACATCGACCATAATTTTACACCTACACATTTCTTAATCGAGATGTTAAGGAAGGCCTCTTTATTGTGTTCCCTATTACATCAACAATTTTTTCGATTGTTGTTCCTCTTCATATCCGTTTTTAAAAGTTCCACGAACTAACCATGGCGGTTCGGTTTTTTAGGGTAAGAGCACTCATCAGCTTTGGGATTCATCTCCGGAGCCGGCTCTTCCCTCTCTCTCACTATGAAGGTGAAGCGGCTCTCGCCAAACTGCGTCTAAACTTAGCTAGCCAGCGTAACCTCTGGGCGACAAAAATTGTAGCTTTAATTTTTAACTGCTATGCAAGAAGGTTGCCTTAAACATGGAAGCACAGATGAGAAATGCAGCTAGTGATACTTCAGTGCATTCATAATGAGACGGTAACAGTGTAGTTGGTGGTTTTAAATGACAGATACAGTGGCACACAGGCAACACTGCAGTGGAGCACGTACTTGATCGCCAATCGGTCCTCTAGGGGGCGGGATCATCTTACATCAGTTTCATTCACTGCCACGGTCAGTGCCTGCTGCTGTCACTGGGGGGGGTCAAGAAGCGAAGGTCTCAGGTTGAGCGTCAACACAGATCAAGCGGTATCTCACTCAGTTTCCCTCGAGTAATGCAAGGGTTCCCTGAGATAGCTCTTCAAGTTAAGACCAGAGATTTAATGCAGAAGGAGGTCCTCTCGTGCTCTCAGTATGGTTTATCAGCGGTTGCAGCCTTATGATGGCTCGGACTGATTGTTTCGATCAAGGTTATTGATTAACCACATGTTGTCCTGCTGTGTGTAGAGTGGGACAGATGGACAGGATGAAAGGAACAAGGAAATTTGTGCCTGAGCAAGGTAAGTGTCCTGTCATCTTGTTAGTGTAGGATCAGGTTAGATAGTCACTGTGATCATATATATATATATATTATAACTGTTGAACAATGAGATTTAAGATTCAGCATGCATGCATGCACAGCTGGCTCTCTGCTGAATATGCCTAATGTCTTCTGTCTTGTCTTGTTTGTAGTCAACCGTCTGAACAAATGTCCTGATGAAGAGAGGAAGTGGAGTCTAAAGCAGACAGAAGGACAGCTGGCTTAAGATGTTTCCAGGAGCAGACAGAGAGACCTCGGAGGAGTGAGCCTAGTGAGATTGGTAACATTATTTGAATGCAATTTGCATAGTTTGTAAGTTCTGCTACAATGCTTTGTGGTCTGTCTGTAATTTACCCGTTTTGAAATCGGTGACCCTTGAATAATTTCTTGTAGGGGGCTGCTGTTGTTACTTTTTCCTCTGAAGCCTGTGTTTCTTGGTGCCTCAGCTCAGCTCACAAATCCTCGAGTACCTGGACTGGATTAGACTTGTGCTTAATTCAGCACATACAGTTCAAAATTGAGCAATGCTAGCACCAAAATTTGACTTGGGTTTTGTCTTTTTAGTTTACTTTAAGGGGATGGTGAGTGTGTTGTCTCAGTGCTATTTTGTCGATTGCTTGTTTGAAGCGGTGTTTAATGTGTCTTTTGAAAAGGTGCATGGTCTTTAAAGGAACAGCGCAGACCCATTTTATCAAAAGTTTGTTTATGACCCACAGCTGGGTCCATTAGACTGTCAAATTCAAGTCAAGTTACCTTTATTTATATAGCTGCATTATACAATAACAGATTAGTGTTGTCAAAAGCACCGACCGAACCTGCAATAGCATTCGGGTAACTGAGAGAGTTTGCTAAAACATCCAGCTGTCCGCAAAACCTAGTGCGTTCAACAGATATGACTGTTATTGTGGCTACCAGTCACAGTGATCCTCGTCCTTTTCACCGAGCGCTTTCGTCATCTTTGTGAAGATGTTGAAGCGATGATAATCGAGCCAAGCACAGTCAATCTGTTGAGCGTGTGAAACACAATGACCATCGCGCTGTTTTGAGAATCTGCTTCAACAGCACTCAAATGTTAGCGGGAAAATGGACATTTTTAAAATGTCAGTACCCAATGGGATCGCCTGTCAGAACTTTTGACAACCTAAAAAGAATGTGTCAACACAGCTTTAAAACGACACAGCTTGTTAAACATGAAAATAGTGTGTCAGTAATTGCATGAGGACCATATGTGTCAGTAATGAAGGAGGAATGATAGTAAACATTACATTTTTCAGCTCAGCTCTCTTCCAGTAGGTGTCGTGCATCAAGCATGAGGTTACAAACACAGGGTCGATTTATAATTTTATTTCCTGTGATTTCAGAGCCGAACTTTTAGCACTTATACTCCACAGTCACATTATCCCCTTCAGAAATCGTTATCTAGATATTCTGATTTGGCTGCTCGAAAACATGTTTATTATGTTTGAATACAGCTGAAGTAGAATGTTTTCTGTGGTTTCTTTCTTTGAAGAGAGTCTTGTGAAGATCCGCAGTTCATCTGAATTAGAAATCATTTGTAAGACATTATAAAGTGGCTCTTGATCTTTATCTCAAAATTTAAAGCATCCTTGCTAAATAAAAGTATTAATTTCAATAACCCCCCCTGATCTTTGGATCTTTCTATTCATCAAAGATCCTGAAAAAAAGTACTCTAACTTTGTATTATATGTAATAATAAATGTTTCTTCTTGGCAGAGGCAAATCATCATATTAAGAATGATTTCTGAAGGATCATGTGACACCTGAAGACTGGAGCAATGATGCTTGAAATTCAGCCTTTTGATCACAGGATAATTACATTATTAAAATTATATTGAAATAGAAAGCAGTTATTTTTTAAATAGTAAAAATATTTCAAAATCTCACTGCTCAAAAACGTTTGAACTGGTAGTGGTAAAAGCTGATTACATTTACATTTAGTCATTTAGCAGAGCATATGCGTTTATATCAAAAGCAACTTAACAAATAATTATTCTTCATAGATTGAAACAATGTACTTCAGCAAATGGATAAATGAGTATTGAAAAGTGCTCTCACAGAAGTTTGCTGCAGAAAAAAAAAACATTGAGCAACAACAAATCATGTTGCTGGAGACGGGCTTATTTTAAATGACAAACTGATGTCTCTGTCAGCAGGAGGCGCTTTGAGCGCCATAGAACTAGCAGGTGTTCCCCAATAACGGCTGGAATCAAAGATCAAATTAAATGTCATGAAACTTTTTCCGAAGACAGTCGGTTCCCGTTCAAAGACACATTCATATAAACAACAACCCTCGCCGCGTTTTGAATTTTGAAAACGTGGTAGTGCTCATTATTGGTTGGTAACCGGTTTGTGTAAAAAGATTTAACCGTACGGTTTCTCCACACACGGTTCGGCACAACGCTAGGACTGCTGCGGTTCACCACTTAAATCTGACAACTCATCTGTAAATATGGTTTGCTTATAAATAACACGTAAAAAAAAAAAACAGTGTTCGGCAATTTGTATGTTTTCTGTTGTTGGATGCAACATGTCTGGGCTTCCCAGTACATTACAACAACAGCGATGGAAAACAACAAACAAAAAAAATAAACCTTGACAAACCATTTCACCGTCTCTTTCAATACGAATGACATAGGGGCTGGAATATGAGCAGTCATTCATCAACTGGGTGCTGATAGGCGAGCAGGTGAGACCTGTAAGCAGCACACATTGATATCTGCGTTAAAGGCTAAACTCAGTTTAAAGCTTTGCCAGTTTAAAAACCTTTAAGAGACAGAGAAACTCAAGCTCAACACGCGCAGTGAGAAGATTTGTGCATGTTCTCACATCGCCGAAGCACGCAAACCTGTGTCTCTCAGAAACACGAGCAAATATGTAAGCTCTCTCTGCAGTATTTGTGTTTGAATTTACAAATTCCACATAAAAATTATGTCAATTCCATCCATCCTGGTATGGTCTCCTATATCAGATATGGCCGGCTGAACGTACATGGGGTCAGTGCCTTCCTTCTTAAAGTGACAGTCTTAATATTAAGCAAGACAGCAACAACAAAGAAAATCACTCACCGCGCCTTGAGTGGAATAGCTTTTGTAACGATAACTCAAGATCCATCCTATAATTTATATAGAGTTCAAATATGCATGCTGTTTTTACATTTGATTACTTGTATTTTAATTTCTGTACCTTAAAAAAACTCAATGATAAGACCTACCAAAACACCACAATTTTATTTGTATCTTTACTCTACTAGTAATTAATTTGTATTGTTGTTTGGAGTTGAACTTATTTTATGTTTATTTGAATGTAATAGTTGTTTCCCATAAACATAGCACATACCGACCTTGTAACCGAAACCGTGGGACCCTAAAACCATGATACAAACCGAACCACGGAAAAGTTGGAACCGTTCCACCGGTTGAACCGTGTCCAGTGCTCTTGTTTATTCAACGAAGTCAAAACACCACAAATAAACCAATGTATGGGAAACCCTGCTAATGTAGATTTAAAATATCGGAAATGTGGTGTAAACACAATATCACCGTTATGGAAAAAAATTATATTATGATACCTATTGACTATGGAATTTTTGTCCCGTCCTATATCAAATCAAACAAAATCTTGTCAAAAAAAACGTGGGGCCATTTCATTGTTGTCATACTTCATTGTGTATTTCCATGGTGCATTTCCTGTATGGGAGAATAATCAGATTATATTTTGTTTTCTTCTGTATTGAAGTGTTTATTTGTTCCTGAATATGTTGTAAGTTTAATATTTATAAATGTGTATTTTGCTTTGGCACCTTAAACCACTGAAACAGGGCAATAAAATTTTTGCATCATTTTTTTTGTTGTCTCTCCGGACATATGAAAATGTCCACAGTATCACGTAATAATTAATGAAATACGGGCTTAACAGGGGTCAGCTGGAAAATAGGTTTGTTGTTGAGGGGCCTGTTTTATGTTAAGACAGTGTTACTGACAAACTCATCAACTCATATTTTTTTCTTCTTTCTATTAGTGCCTTTGATGTGGAGCTCACAGCATAAGTGCAGGTAGAGAATGGCGCATCTCTTTGCTTTGTTGCCATGTGTTTAACCCCACCCAAACCTTGGTTACCAAAGCCAGGTAGGTTCAAGTCCATAGCTTGCCTAATGTAATGTAAATAGTACTAGTAATGTTATGATCAAACCTAATACCTTTTGTTTTCATTGTCTTTCGTAGGGTCCTTCTTAAATGGAAAATTTTCACTTCCTCCCACCTTCTTTAAGGAAAAGATATTTGCTATAGACAGTTTATTTTTTGCCTTCAGGCCGTCTTTTCTGGATGTTTACTCAACTGTAGTTATTCAAAGCCTTCGGGAGACAATGCAAACCGCCTCTCTTCGTTCAAAACGGCGGAATGGGCATCATATAGATGGACCAAAGCCCTCTCCCCTCATCACCTTCCAACTCACCATCATCTCCTTCGCCTGCTCCCTCTTTCCCCCTCCTCCTCCTCCTCGTCTCATCTCCTGGTGGAATGGGTACAAACTACCATGAGGATGAGGACAGAGTCCCATGCCGGAGACAGCAGGGTCAGCAAAGGAACTGAGACTTTGTGTCATCCCACTTCGTCACTGTTTGGTGCCATCATCGATGCCTTTGTGCCACCCTTCTTCTTCTAATCCCCGTCACTCCATCCATCTTCATCATTCACACATCCATGGCAATGATGGACATAGGGAGAGTTTAGAGAATGAGATAATACGACCCCTTTCAAACCCAACTGGTAGAAGGCGAGGGGGAGAGAGATCGGGCATCCACTGAGGACGAGGAGGAAGAGGTTGATAAATATGATCCTTTTGATCCAACAGTTCTCCAGTCTCTGAAACAGATGAGGAGAAAAGATTTATGGATGAGGAAGAATGAAAGGAGGAAAGCACATTAGTCAGTGAGGAAATGTTGCGAAAGCTGACAGAGCACTGGAACATGGTGGAACACGCTGGCACGAGCGGGTCCTCCCAGAGTTCGTCATGAATTGATGCTTCCATCTTCAGTTGGTTCAGTAATGTACCTTTAGACACTCAACAGGCAAGCCGATCCATCAAGATAGAATAAGGGAACAGTGTGCAAAATCAAAGAGAACGGGAACAGACCCTGAGCACTCTGAGATAGAAAGAATGAGAGAATAGTGGGTGCCAAGTGAAAGAGGAAGGGAACGAGTGATTGAGAAGAAGGAGGGATGGTGTTTGCTTTCCACATCTTCAAGCAGTCCCTCTTATCTTTCAACCGGTGTCCGGCAAAACCTGAGAGGAATCTTAAACGGTGTGTTAGAGGGAGATGGGTTTGTATCTGTCCGTGCGCTGATGAAGAATGGGAAGTCAGGAACCAGTGGCTTCTGTGGGTGTCGGAGCATTTACAGACGAAAACTGGACAAGTAGGAGGAAAGAGAGGGTTCAGATCATGGCCCCTTCTTCTTTCTCATCCATATCACCGCCAACCTGTTCCTGTTTTGGCCCTTTGCCCTCATCCTGTTCCTTTCCCAATTCTCCACCGTCTATCCACTTGATAAAGCAGAGGAGTCAAATCCTCCAAGAGTTCAAAGGAACAGGATAGGACGCAAGATCGGAAAGAGGGAGAATAAGGAAAAGAGGAAAAAAAGGAAAGATAGAAAAGGAGTCATGTGAAGGTAAAAGAGAAAGCACAGAGAGGGACCGTGAAAAAAGTAGTGTAAAAGAGAAACAAAGACAAAGATAGGGATAGAGGGGAGAAGTAGCCAAAGTGATAGTCACAAGAGGAAAAGAGACGCAGGAGCACCTCCAGAACATTCCCTATCTTCCCTCCGGCTCCACTCCCTAAACGCCTCAGCCGACACTACACCCAACAGTCGCCCCAGATTCCTGGTCCAGTCACGTCTGATTGATCGCCACGAAAGATAGAGACCGAGAGTAAAGAGAGGGAAGAAAGAGCGAGAGAGGAAGCCATGAAAGAGACCGTGATCAGGGAACCGGTTGGCGAGATGACAGGGATAGAGAGCGAGACAGAGACTCCAGAAGAAGAGATGAACGAATGAGAGATAGGGTGAAGATATCAGGGAGGTCAAGCAGCAGCCGAGAGAGAGGCAGTACAAAGAGGGAGCAGCAGAGAAGCAGTGAACAGAAGAGACCGAGAAGAAAAGATGGTTGAAGAAAGAAGATCGAGACAGGGACAGAGGAAAGATATTTAGACCTGTTGGTCACCCCCGTCCATTCAGGATCTCAATGGCTCGGATCTTTTTGCGATCAAACGTACCATCACCGTTACCACCACTGACACAATCACACCCACAGTAACCAGGATCACCACCCCCATAGCCACCGGTTGCTCCCGCAGCCCATCCCAGAGCTCAGACAAACATCGTAAGAAGTAAGAAGAAACAGAAGGAGACGATCAGATGATAAGGAGGAGAAAAAAGATGAGGAATCACAGGAGCAGATCCCGGCCCACCGATCCCCTCACGCCGTCCTCGTTATCATGGATATGAATCTGACCGCTCTCGGATCGTTCTGGTGAATAGACATGCTCCTCCTTTAGATGGAGAATCACTGGAATTCGAGACTAACCCTTCACTAGAGGAACTCACTCACTACTTTCGCTCCTCCTCCTCCTGAGTCCCGCCCTTTATTACCCAGTCCTAAAATTAACATCCAAACACACACCCAAAACTAGCCGACATCAATCTGAAGAAGAAATCCATACTACCGCAAGGACAGTTATGGGTCCAGTCTGAAGTCCACCTCCTCCGTCTTCCTCTCATACGAGCCAAAAATCCAAAAGTCAACAACCTTCTGTCATCTCTCTCCTCACAACCACCCTCGTTTCCTGCATCCTCAGGCAACACCACCTCCCTTCAGTTCCACAGCGTCCTCATAACCACTGACTAACGGGCGGAAAGACCCGGTAAGGAGAAAATAGGGAAGAAGGATGCCGGTCCGTTCTGGCAGGTCCAAGAAGCCAGTGTGTGTACCCAGAAAGGGTAAGGCTTCCAATCTAAAGTCTCTGGTTCTAGGTGCGTGAAAAGGTGTTAGTAGCACAACTGTGAACTCTTTGGAAGCGGTGGGCAGTGTGACCCTTCTTGGAGTGACCTTGTGGTGATTTGTAAGTGGAGCTTCAGGGTCCTCAGTTTGTTGGTGGTTCTAAATGCTGTGGTTTTTTCCCCGCCGAGAACAATGAGAGCCGATCACCATTTCTTAATAGCGCCAGCTCAGAGACACTGACCCTGTGTCCAGGAGAGGCAAAGGACCCAAGCAAAACTGGGGAAACAACCGCAACATACTCAGGCCTCTATCATCAACAAATCCGGAGTGTACTGTAAGTCAAAGAAGGCCAAGCCAGCTACGTGCTTACGTCCACATCTTCATCCGTCGGCCTCTTCCCCTGAGGGGGCGTGGGGGGGGGATCTTCCTCAATTGTGGTCATCAAAACGGTAGAAGGAGGCCTGGAAAGAAGCCAGGTGGAGATAGAGGGATAAATGTGGATGGAATTGGATTCTAAAGTGTGTTAATAGTAACTTGTAGCACGTTGTGGTGTGGTTGGCCGGGGAAGTAGCAAAGAGAAATGCATCCTTTGGTTGGGGTTGCTTCCAAACCATCCGTCCTGCCTCCCACTCATCCTGGTCCCCACTTGCTTTTCCACCTCAATGCCTAACACTCTTCATCATCCTCACACGACTTTCCTCATCAGCAAGTATTCTTTCCTCCATCCTTCTTCACCACCGACACACATCCCCGTTGTCTTTTTGCCCCTCCATCTTCGAGCACTAGATAATTAGAGCTACATCCCCAACGTACTCTACGAAACTGTTGATAGTAGCTGCAAGACACCAGAGAAGCCATCGTTCCTCCTCCTTTTAGAGGAAGGCCCTGGGTCAGTCCAAGCCTTGTCTCTCCACACGCCTCAACGTCCCCTACCAGCCCTCCGTTCTGGACTGTCCACAACTTGCAGATCATGGGTGATACCATACTCAGTCCAGTTCCACTTCCAGTGCTAAACCACTCCCACCGAGATGATCAGAAAGGCTCAACCAACCATGCTCTCTACTTTCGCTGCTTTGGTGTCAGCCTCCATCTCTCATTCCAGTGCTCCTCTGGCAAATGACGCCTTCTTCATCCTCCGTCTTCGTCAGGTGGTCACCTCATCTTCAATTAACAAGCCACCACCACCTCGCGCGCCTCACACCATTACCCTGGAGTCTACAAAACCTGAGTGGACTGCAACGGCTGGAGGTGTTTTTTAGCATGTGAGTGTTTCGAATACATGACTTTTTAATGTAATTCAACTTTCCGACGAATGTCCATTTTAATTTTATAGTGGGATCAGAAGTCATGTGTCTGCTGGCTGTTAAATCTCTTTTCTTTGCCAGCTGCACAGCTCTCCTGCTTCAAATGGAGGAGGCCAATATAGCCTCCAGCAGAGCCCAAGCACAAGATTCAGATCCAGGTGCCACAAGGTCAGGTAAAACCTGGAAAAGTTATTAAGAGGTTGTGTCACTTGAAACTTGTTTTCTTTCGCTCCACTGATTTACATTTATATATGAATGCAAATTCATGAGGAACATGGAAATGGACAGCTCATATGAAGTAGTTTCCCAAAGTTCAATTTTCTGTGAATTCATGATCTGGAACGTGTCAGTATGTTTAGAGTGTGTGCGGGCGGGATAGAGAGATCGATATGGTCCCACCATGACCGGTCCTAAGCTCAATTAAAAGACAGCAAAGTTTAAAACCTGCAGGATGTTGCAGTGTTTACATAAAAGTGGAGTAAATTGTGGCAAGTTTAAAAATCTGATCCTTGCAGTGTCTTGATTTTTTTTTTTTTTTTTCATGTTGTTTAAACAAGTCCCTAGTAGTGACTGCCTTGTTTATTATTATTTATATATACTGGTTTTTTATCCTTTCCTTATAAATGCCCTGTGATTCCAGAATAATTTATGTATCCTGTTTTAAAGCAGCTCTACCAAAGGCTTAAAGTCTAGCTGATTGACATATTCAATTGCTATTGGTTGGGAATTAAATTAATTACTAACATAAAAGTGTGTAACTACAAAATGTGTAATATTCTCCCCTTTCCTTCAGTTTACACAATTCAGATCTCCTCCCAATCAGGAACCATGGCCAAGTCACGAAGAACCAGGCCAACAGGCCACCCCGCCTTTATCATGCCTCATCCTGTCTCATCACAAGTTCCTTCCTTCCACCTCCATCACATGCTCGCACCCCCCCAGGACCCGACGTCCTGCCCAGTTTATATATTTCTCTCCATCAGCTCTGTTCCCATATGTGGTTGGCTGCACCAAAACTCCTCCTTGCACACTTACAACCCTGGAACTCTCAATGGGTGGAGGCTGTGCTCAAACTCCACCACGCCCGTCCATCGCCAGTGGGCATGACCTGGCCAACAGTGGGGATTGAAATGTGGGCTGGGATGCTAAATGAAAGTAAAGACCCTGAACAAGGGTATCAGCACTTCATTTACATTGGTTGTCCTCCTCGGTCTCGTTTGTTTTCAAAATGCCCGTAGATCTTGGTGAGACAAGCATAGAATTCATTTTCAATCTATCTACTTTCTACATCTATTCTGTAATTAGGTCTGCAAAAAGAAAACTTGTATGGCTTTTGCAGAAGTAAAATCGATTTAAACAATTTAAGGTTGCTTTGAATTTGAAATCACTTTAAAAAGTCCATTGTGCAGTGAGAATGCGAAGATTTATGGTTTGTAATTCGTAAGTTCAGTTCTATATGGCAGCAGGTTTTGGGCCAAACATTAGTTTAAAAACAATCACAAGGACAAAAGATCTTGCTTTGATAATTAATATTTTTCCCCTTGACTCTCCAGTGTTTACTATATATGAGAACACATTATTATTATAATTTTATTGGTGGGTGGGAGTGGAACACCTATCCTATAACAAACCAAATCTAAATCAATTACTGTTTGGGTTAGTATCTGAAGACGCTCCACAAACCCAGGAGAGGGACGTAGAGGAAGATCAAATTGGGCTCATCAAGCCATAACTAATACCAGCGTAAATACATCCAACAAAGACGCCTACAAGGATTACTCTTAAGGAAAGCTGTGTTGCACAAGTAAATAAACATAACTTCAAGATAGCCTTGATTACGTGGCACACAACGACATGTGCTACTAATAAATATTTATACAGATCATGACTAAATCTGTCTTACCCTCACAGGATTTGTCCACGATGCCCGAACAGGTGGAGATAAAAACCAGTTAAAGTGAGTAACCTGGTCAAGTCTATTATGTCCCAGAGGTACAAGTATTTTCAGAAAGCAACAGGCGCAAGATGGACGAGAGATGAAAAAGATCACAGAGACGTCTGCCTCAATGCATTCCTCACCATGATTGAAACCGACTGTTTATTTTCTCTCGGGGTCCATCTTTCAAGATACAAGTTTGCAAAATCTCCTCCCCTGCACGTGTTTGGGCCCACCATTGGCTATTGAGTGACAGTTCTTTGGTTATATTGGGCTCTGTTCCCCTCCCCCTGTGTGACATGACATCATGTAAACTTGAGTACTAAACCTTCAGCCACCCTCCGTCCCGTCTCGTCTTTCTTGTCTTGCTATAAATACAATATCTGAAATCAGAATGGAGGTATGCATAATGTGGTTATGCATAGAAGGTATCTGAAGGTCGAAAATACAACACACTTCGAAGGGAGACAAGGTAAGATTGGCACACACTTTACACTTACCACATGAAATGAATGTTCCACACATGTAAATATAACCGTTAAGTACAACTACATGGGTGTTTCTTTCTGTCTTTCTTCCCCTCTCTACCCTCCCTTTCAGAGAAGGGTGCGCAGATTTTAAATAGTCAGCTAGGATTACACATTTATTACAATTGAGGTTTTTGAGTGTGGAAATAATGAATGAAAGAACCGGAGAACAGAATTTAACGCCATCGGCCGTCGATATTAACTTTTCTTATAACATTTAGGATTTGCAAAGCAACCTGATTCTTCTCAACGTGTGGTCGAGAGAGCATTCCTTTGTGTAGATGGTGCGTACTCGTGACACTCACTCTTTCAGATGCTGAGAATACCCTCGGCGACAACGGCGAGGATAGTTTAGATCGGTTCGCCATCTCAGTAGGACAGTGAATGTGTATGAATTACAGTTCGGACAGATTATTGGTTTGATGACGGTTTTTTTACCTTCAATTATAAACACCGAAATTCTCCTGACAAATGTCCTAGCTAGAGAATTTGTGTTTAACCCCCCTCTCTAAGCTTTCACATGATATAATTTGAGTTGGCAGAAGACAGTCAATGAAGAGGTACGCTACAGTGTGTAGTATGATGGTGGTTGCGATAAATGCATTCGTTTGGGATTTTATTTGTCTTGAGAAAGACTGTAGTAATTTTTGAATGTCATCATGAGAGGATAAGACTTTCAAATTTGCCCTTTCCAAATGTAGACGTCTGCTCTCTATTCTCTTAATCAAACACTCAGTTTTCCGTTTTTAGTTTAAAGGCTCTAGAAGCATAAAAGCAGGGGAGTTTAACAGGTCATTTGTTGATTAGTTTTATTTCTCCTAATTTGTAGGCGTACATATGATTTTATCTATATGGGCTTAGATCCGTTGATTACTGTAAGTTCTATAAAATAAAACCTTATATAGCAACAAAAGGATGTTACAGTTTCCCCACCTTAGGATTTTGTATTATGGGCAGTGCAGGATGTGGGACTTGTACATAAGGCGATGCAAACAAACAGACAAATTGTTCAGCATTTATACCAAATCATATTTTGGCAATGTAACTCCAACCTCAAGTATAATACTGTAAGAAAAGAAAAAAAAAGTATAAAGTCCTGGCAAGACATTATCATCAGCAACATTTCAGTTTAACCATAAAGTTTCATTTAAACCATAAAACAATGTGTATGTGTAAATGTGTAATTGCAAAATAGGGGTAAAAATTTTTATAAACACTGAAAAATTCCCGTCATATTCACACCATTCTATGGGCCATATTTGTTTACAGACTTTTTTCTTAAGAGTACAATATTTCAAGTGTAGCTAGTGAGACAGTTCTTCTTTATACTAGAGAGATGTAGGGAGACTAACCATCAATGACAATCAATTGTTAGAAATGTAAAAATATGTATCGCTTTGAGGGTGAAAGCTTCCTTGGAAATCAGCTCAGGGCAAAACAAGGGACTTTCCTAAAGGTAGTATTGAAATTTTTATACTTCAAACTGTCGATACAGATTTTACTAAAGTTTACCATGAAAGGATAATGTACACCCATTTCATTTAAAATTGGCAGTTTGCATTTAAGATGAAAAAAAACAACACAAGATGTTAGATACATTAATCTGTTACCATTATCTGGTCTTATTTTGACTGCATAAAATCTTTAAAGTTGGTCTTATACTGTGAAAGTACACCACCATTTAACACTTATTTGAAGAGGTTGATGGCTGTTTGTAAGGACTGTGTCGTTCTGTGTTGGGGGTAAAAGATAAAAGGTAAGTTTAATCCTAAAAATATAATGCATTGTTTGAATGAGGGATTTATAACTCCTCAGGACCAATCACCATGTGCAGCATCCACCCTGCTGATCATTAGCGGCGGGCAGCCACAGTTACATACGGAGTGCCAGTGCGCTCACCACACACATATCTACAGGTTTAAGAGGAGAGAGAAAGATCGAGACGTATCATGGACGGGGATTATCAGTTAGAAAGGATGGGGATTTAACAAAGTTAGTAGGCCATGGATTGACAAGGGCTAGTGGAGGGAATGTGGCGGGACACCGTGGGATATAATCTTATTAGAGAAGTGCCATGAGACGTGACCGGTTACCACAGACAAGAGTCGGGACCTCCCATCCCCCCCCTCATTTGAATGAGTGGTGCTTTTTTTTTAAACATTATATTGGTCTATAATACCTTTGTTGCATTATGTTCCTTTAATTATATGGTGGTGGATGCAAAATGTTTAAATTTGCAAAGTGCTGAACATTTCACACCCTCTTCATCACGCATTGATTGGTGCATTTCATTTGGACGTACCAATTATAATGACTTTTCATATTAAATTTTAAAATGTCCTCTGGGCATTTCCTGTTATTCAGAACACGTTAATCATTCCCATTCATAATGGGTTTATATATTGAATCAAAATGCTACTTAACTTTAAAAGATTTAAAAAAAATCATTCATTGTTTTTTTTGTTAATCACGAACAAATTACAGGCATTTTATTAAATGTTATCATTCAGTCTTATGAAAATATCCCTGACGATATTACATATGTAATAGATATGTATTATACATTATGTATATACCCAGACGAGTCTGCTAACAGGATAGGCAGGTAAAAGTAAGCAGGCGTGCCCTGGTGCAGTCCTCAACAACCTGGAGCTGACAACAATGCTCAGAAACAGTGGAGATGACGATCGTGGACTTTCAGGAGGAACCCGCCCCCCCGTGCTCTCCCTCCACATACAAAAACCATCCTGGAACAGCACTGTAACAGGTGGGAGTAAATTCCAGGTTTCCTGGGCACCACCATCTCTCAGGACCTGAACTGGGACACTCACATAGACTCTATTTGCTAAAAAGACCAAACAGAGGTTGTGTATACTTCCTTCCTCGCCTGCCACCCAGTTTCTACTTGATCGTCATTGAGTCCTGTTCTGTGTTTATCTACAACTGGTCTGGTTTGGTTCAGCTAAAACCAAATCAAACAGCAGAAGACTACTAGTGGACAGTCAGGACATGCTGAGAGTATTAGCGGTGAACACCCTGCCCAACCCCAAACCTTGAAAATCTCTAGAGTGAGGAAAAAGGGCTAAGAAAATCACCTTGGACCCCGCACAAACGAGTCCACTCTCTCTTCCAACTGCCTGGCTGCCCTCTGGTCTGAGCTACAGCACACCGTCTACCAGTCACAGCAGGCACAAAAACAGCCTTTTGCCTTTCCTGCTGTCTGATCTTCAGCCAAACAATTCAACAGTCCGATAACATACTACCTAATACATTGTTCCATCACGAACTGACAATTCTTATATTTATACATAGAATTCAAAATTTTGTAATACTGCAACCCTTGTAAATTAACATATCTGTAAATTCATTTAAACAATTACATTTGTGTTGCTACACTTTTTTAACGTCTATATAGTGCATTATTTAATTTTTTCAGTTTTTCTATTAGTGTTTATATATTCCATCGCATACTGTGTTATACTAGCTACTGCTTTCTGGCACTATGCTTTGTGCTTTCTTCTGCACTGACTGCAGCAGTCAAATTCCTGGTGTGTGTGCCTTAACATATTTTCTTTCTGACTTCTGTTTTTTTTTTGGGGTGGGGGGGGGGGGGTGGGGGGGGGGGGGGGGGGTGGGGGGGGGGGGGGTGGGGGGGGGGGGGGGGTGGGGGGGGGGGGGGGGGGGGGGGGGGGGGGGGGGGGGGGGGGGGGGGGGACGGGTGGGGGGTGGAGGGGGGGGGGGGGGGGGGGGTTGGGGGGGGGGGGGGGGGGGGGGGGGGGGGGGGGGGGGGGGGGGGGGGGGGGGGGGGGGACAAGGGGGGGGGGGGGGGGGGGGGGGGGGGGGGGGGGGGTGGGGGGGGGGGGGGGGGGGGGGGGGGGGTGGGGGGGGGGGGGGGGGGGGGGGGGGGGGGGGGGGGGGTGGGGGGGGGGGGGGGAGGGGGGGGGGGGTGGGGGGGGGGGGGGGGGGGGGGGGGGGGGGGGGGGGGGGGGGGTGGGGGGGGATTTTTTTTTGGGGGGGGGGGGGGGGGGGGGGGGGGGGGGGGGGGGGGGGGGGGGGGGGGGGGGGGGGGGGGGGGGGGGGGGGGGGGGGGGGGGGGGGGGGGGGGGGGGGGGGGGGGGGGGGGGGGGGGGGTGGGGGGGGGGGGGGGGGGGGGGGGGGGGGGGGGGGGGGGGGGGGGAGGGGGGGGCTGGGGGGGGGGGGGGGGGGGGGGGGGGTAGGGGGTGTGGGGGGGGGGGGGGTCGTTCACTATGATGGGTGCGCGAGTGGGGGGGGGTGTGGGGGGGGGGAGGGGGGGGGGGGGGGGGGGGGGGTGGGGGGGGGGGGGAGGGGGGGGGTGGTCTTTATTTCTGGGTACTTTGTTACTGTACTCTTTAATTTCTATTCCTAAATTTCATTCTTCTTTCTAGACGAGAGTAACCTACACCTATAGATACTTGGGGAAAATTAATATGAATATTAGAATCTTACAGGTGATTAGTTATTTAGGGCTATCTGCTGGAGCTCAAACTAAGTTCAGTCCAAACCAAGCAATAACTGGCCACGCCGAAATGTGCATCTTAAGGTTCAATAGTAAATTTTCATAAAAGACACGCCCTGTAGGGACGTGAAAGTGGAAAACCTTTTTCTGATAAACAGAAGTATACCGGTTTTTAACAGCCTACTTAAAGAAATATACAGCGGGAGGTAATTAGTATTATCATCACAGCAACTGTAAACTTATCAATGGTTTTGGTTAAATCACAGTTTATCTGCAAATTTGGAAACTCCTCTTATTCATACTTTCTCTACTGCTCTTATCAAGGCCTATATTTGTCTTCCCGGCCCCACCGTCACAGCTTGTTTGTTATTGTTAATTCAAAGCGCAGGGAGCTTCGAGAGCTCGTGCTGGAATCTGTCTTTATACAAGTGTTTCCCCCCACCCCCCCCCTATGGCTGGAAATGCGTCCATGACGGCTCTCGTAGCGTGGGCGGGGCTTTCAAAGTCACGTGATTCAGAAAAAGTTTCATTAAATTATCTCGGGAATCCTTGCTGATGGCAAACTAGAGCGTAAATTGGAATCTGGACCTCCCCATGGATCTCATTTTGAGAGAATTAATTGATCCCACAATAAGACGGACAGATGATCAAAATGAAGAAAAATCGAGAAAGAGAAAGAGGACTGAAGGAGTAGGAGGAGAGAGGGAAAAATCCGGAAAAAAAAGCACCCAGGTGTGTTTGTGATACATTATTAAAATAATGTTATAAAGTCACCTAAGTATTTCTCCAGTACGGGACGTAAGATGGCCGTTTGTTTATTGTTTCATGCTTTTTCAAGTTGGTTAAATTTATTTTGCAATTGCATTGAAAACGAGGTGGTATATTCCAAATCATAATTTAAAATGTTCTAGTGCAGGTCTTTTGGAAAACTATGCAAAAAAAAAAAAAAAAAAAAAAAAAAAAAAAAAAGCAAAAAAAAAAACAAAAAAAAAAAAAAAAAAAAAAAAAAAAAAAAACACGGCGTCCGGAGTCACGATTTTGCGTGAGTGCAGGTTTAGTGCACCTGTTAAGAAGTTGAATGACAAACGTTTCCCAAGCTTTTTCCGTATTTTCCCATACCGTACTTAAGATATGTGTCTTGCACACGCTGCGTATTGTGTTTAGTAGGCTAGGTGACGCTTTTCCTCCAGTGGACTGAGGAACAAGACAGAAGCAATTTATCAAAGTCGAGTGCCTGCTGCCACTCCTAATAATATTTTCAAACAAGTCTCAACACCTTAATATGTAAAATGTATAGGATATGTGCTTTAATCTGCAACAATTGTAAGCTACATGCAAAGGTAATGACTGTTTTTATGGCCTTTCCAATCAGGTTTTTGGGGATGGATGTGTCTTGTGATGTTTGAGGGAAGTCCATATGAAATGAGATAACCAACACTTTACAAGCAACCATATTAAAGTCTATAAAGCTTGTTTAACAGGGGTTTGCCACTTGCCCCCTCAGTGAACAGGATGATAGCAGGTTAGACCTATTTTTATACAATATACGTACATATGTATACATAAACACACACATTTGTATGTCCTATAGTATGTTTACAGTTTAAGATATGCGAGATACTTTTTTGTGTGTCTGTGTATTATTATTTGCACATATTGCTATTTTATCATTCCTCAAACATGCTAAATTTATATAAGCAATTGCAGAATAGTCCATTACATGCATGACATAGAAAATGAAATATACATTTATGAAAATATATTAAATAAAATATACACATTGGGGGATAGGAGAATAGACATTGAAATAATAAAAGGAGATTCAAATGAAAGATGGATGACAAATCATGTTAAAGATGAAAAAACCTTGTCAAATTAACAGAGCACTAGTATATACTTTTGTGGTTTATGCAGAACAAATGTTTTTTTGTCATCCATTAAAAAGTATATTACAGCTCTTATGTTGGATAAACAAACATGCTGCTTGTAGTTGAAAACAAGTTGACCTTGTTCGTATGTAATTTAGCAATCCTAAGGAAGATAACAGAAGTCTTTCTCTTTTTATTATAATTTTTTTTTAATGCCTCCTTAAGCGTTTGATTATTATGTCAGCTTAGACATCCTGTTTTATACTAAGAGTAAAGCACAAAACAATTTTTTTAATTATTAAAAAATAACCCCCCTTCATTGATTATGTAGTTTCCCAAATACAGTTATTCTGAGATAGCAGGCCATTCTCTCGCCAGGAATAAAGGTTTTTATTTATTATAATAATTATAGTTACAACAAGTATGGGCTATCTAAGTTACTAACTATGATTTCATTGTATTACTATAAATTCTCATGTTTTGTTGTGTACAATGTGTCGAGGCAGTCACATTTTGGTTTTGAACATAGTTAGGCAGTATGTAAGTAGGACATGAAAGTCACAAAATAAGCTGATTAGTTTCTGTGAATTCTAGAATTGCATTTCACAATTCAAAACATTTCGCCAGAAAACATCAAAAGAAAAAGTTGAAATTCTTTTTTTGCCATTCAAGCGTAATCCTCATAGTTTGTTCTCCTCAGTCACTTACTGTGTAAAGAAAGAAACACCGTTGACCTGCATGCATGTAAATGCTCTCTGACTCATGCTTAGGGCTGTGTAACGGTTCTGGGTTGTAGAGCTGGATCCCAAAGATGATAAAAAAGAGAGTTGTGCACACCCTTTGTGGAGGGACTCATCCAAGGTAACAACAGGGCATTTTCCATTTTCGTCTTGCATTCAGATTTACTAGGCATAGTGCAGAAAATTCTATTCAGCTCCTTTCATACTTCGATTATTTTAAAAGCAGACATTGAATCTTCTGCTGTAATATGATCTGTGCCATTAATATAGTCTGATTTGGTAAGTAGGGAAGTGGTCATTATCAAACCATGTCCTTTTTTTCTTGAATGAAGGTGGAACTCCTAGCCATATTGTCAAAACACAGTCACATTTCCCCTGTCCTTTTCCGGCGATTTAGCACAGCTATTGTTTATGTAATGATTCAGCAAACAGGGTTTGGGGCACGTAACTGTTTTCAGTCATTTCATTTGTTAATTTTACGTGATGATGTGTGACATTATGTGCATACTGTTTAATTTCAGCTAATTTAATGTCTTCATTGGATGAATTAATTGTAACATGAATGACATGCACAGCAACACAAAAGGCGATTGATTTCTTTTTTTTCTCTTAAAGTCTGTTCGACTGAATATGATGGCTTGAATAGTTAGAATATATCAGAATTCTGACACCCGACTGAAACCTGTTCTCTTGCTCGGATCTGCTGTATCTCTGTCTGTGTGCAGTAATGGGGCGCTTGTGTGCCTAGTGTGGTGGAACACGGGACATTTCATGCACCCCATAATCGGCAGCCAGTGATCATTGTGATCAGCAGTGGGACAGTGAAGAACGCACCTCTGAATACCCACCGATGCCTTTGGACGAGCTGGAGTTTGCTGGAGCCGGCGCGCAGAAGACAACAGTCGCAGTGGGTGTCTCACTTTACTTCTACAACGTCCCTCAAGCATGCGCAATCACAGTGTACTGTAATTTGAAATACGAACTCCATCTGACAATACAAGTATGATAATTGGTAATACTTTACAGTGAGGATCTATTCTTTAAAAGAAATTACTAAAAACTCTCAAATGCGATGATTAAAAACCACATCTTTACTGAGGAACCTTTTATGTCACACCATAACCCTTCTTCAGTGCCTAATTACATAATTACTATGTATGTTATTACAAAAAGATATATAGTGGAGGAAAATATATGTAGTTTGTTTTATCTTTTTTTTCCAGTTCTCATAGTGGTGCATGCCTTTATGCAACTTAAGGTTCAGGTTCTAGCAATTAACATTAACATTAAACTGCAGTAGATGTCAGTGACTAAAGATGCTGTCACATAAGCAAATAGTAAGCAAAAATTCCATAAACAAAAAAAGAACCTTTGTCTATATCAAAAGTAAGCCATTGTATGAAGCAGAGCTCACAAGTTTTCTGTGGGTTAACATGGTGAATTTGCATGATCAACTGAATCCTTTTTAAAACCTGTGTGTGGAAATGAACAAGAGGTCTGTTAATAAATAAACAATAACTTTAATCATAATGTTTTTCATTTTTATTTTGTGGTGTCTAAAGCATTAAGATATAGACCTTAGTAAGGGTGGACCATATTGACATTCTCTACCTGTATGAAAATGAGACTCTGAGGGATGCCACACAGATATTTATTTGTGTATTAAACAGGAGAGGTGCATCATTACTAAACGTTATGTAAATGTGCCACAGACAACCAGCGTATTTTGGAAAATAATATAAAACTGAAATTACAAAAGTCTACTGAAAGTTTTTTTTGGGAAAGCTGTTTCATCAACTTTGAACAATTTGCATGTTGTTAAACCGCATTACAATCCCTTGAACTCACTGTGTCCTTGTTCCTCACAGCTTCCTTTTTTTACTTCCTGTCAAAAATTAAAATAAGGTCTATTGTCCGTGCCCTTTAAAAGTATGCCAGGCGCTGGGCAATTACAGAAACTACTATGAAAACATGTAATCCACAGCAATTATAAACTTCCCTTTAACCAACCCCACAGAGCCTGAAGTCATACACTTTCTCATAACCACATTAAAGCTAATTAAATGTAGACCAGTAACAAAAGAAAAAGCCTCTCTGAGATATTTTGTGGAGACCGTGTGTTGCCAGATCCATGTTCAGTCTTTCTCTTTTCAGGCACATCAAATCCCTTCCTACATTCAGCAGTTTGTGAGAGTGACAGCATTAAATGTCCTGCATGCTTGTGCATGTGTAAACATGTCCGAATGCTGTGTATCTTAGTTTTAGGATGAATAATATCACACATACAAACATTGTGTCATCTTGTGTCCCCAAGTTTCTGCGCCTGGCACATGATACACCTCCAGACAATGTGTACTCGCTGATGACGTCACAGTGGGGCCTGCCGATACCCAATCTGGTGGTGTCTGTGGTGGGGGGAGAGGGGAAAGAGAAGGTGAAAACCAGGGTGCGAGAAGTGATCAGACAGGGTCTATTCCGGGCCGCACAGAGCACAGGTAACCTCTACTGCTCCTATATCTTTAGCTCAGTTATGAGTGCTTGAAACCTTTATACTCACATATCTAACCAATCACATGTAGACTGTGTTAACCCTACCTTCACCCTCCACCCTCCAACCCTTTCCACCTGGGTTAGTATTGTGTGCTAAAACTAAGATAAAGACAGTTATTTATTTATTTTTAGTCATTTTACATGATAAGGAAGCAAAATTGAAATGGTTGAAGTAATAACCAAAATAAAATAATGAATCAAAAATAAAAAAAAGCAATTATTGCATGGCAGAGTAAATGTGTGATGATGAATGTTTTACTTCAGCATGTCTACGCATGCCTTTACTTACACACACAACAAACTTCCAGGACATATCAGATTGTGAAACTGGAGACACACTTTTTTACAGTGAAGACTTTAATGCAGGGAATGAAAGTGGCAGATTTGTTTCACTGAGGTTTTCCATAAGCTTGACTGAACCTGGGTGTGTGTGTGTGTGTGTGTGTGTGGGGTGGGTGTGGGTGTGTGTGTGTGATAAGTAATGATACGTCTTAAAATTATGAAGCTGATAATGAAAATGAATCTTTAATGACAGTACAGTGGCCATATAAAATTTTATCATATTATTCCTGCATATAGACATCCAGAGACCAAGTATGTTTTATGAATATTTAACTCTGATGTGGATATGTTTCTTCTGAGTTCATGTTTCGGCCCTACCAGAGTAGATCAGGTAGGACAGGTAGTTTTACTGAAAATGTTCTGGAAAATAAGTGCTAATGACTGTTTTCCATGCACCCAGTAATTAGTGTCTAGTCTTAAGGTCAGTGATAGACAGGCCAAACTAGTATTACTCAACAGTGGCATTCCTCCTGTGTGTGTGGTTGATAAGGTTTATTATGTATATGGTAAGAATGTAAATGGCTTTAATCTAGAAGTGTTGCATTATGGTAAAAAACCTTTATTAGTGATGGTGTTTGTGACTTTTATGTATTTCCATGCAGTTTAAATTAAGCTGCTGAGTAATTTATGGTATAGTACTTTTCATTATCTTTTTCTTTTTCCAGGGGCTTGGATCATGACGTCAGGTCTGAGGGAGGGTGTTGGCCGTTGTGTAGGTGAGGCAGTAAGGGATCATTGTGCAACAGCTTCATCTCTTTCCCAGGCCAAAGTTATAGCTGTTGGTGTTGCTCCCTGGGGACTGATTTACCAACGGCAGCAACTCGTAAACCCACAGGTATTACCGTATGAGTCCATTCTGCTTCAGTATCGACAGAAAAACCACACTTAAAATGTATGAATGTCAAAAAAAATTGTTGTAAACTGCTGTAGGACTTTGGCTAGGCTGCTCTGTAAAAACTTATGGTTGGTTACTCTTTATAAGGGTAGTTTCCCAGCGCGGTACTATGTGCACAACATGCCCCATGAATGCAGCTGCCTGGACAACAACCACCAGGCCTTCCTCTTGATAGATGATGGAAGTGTTGGACACCGAGGTACAGAAACAATGTTCAGAGCCAACCTGGAGGACTTATCTCCCATCAGCGCACTGGCATCTGGGGTGAGAGAAAGAAGACGGTTCAACTGAAAAATAAAACATTTCTAAAGTCTTCTTGAGCACAGAGCACAACAGCAAATGCCCAAATCATTTATCTAGCACCTTCATCAGGGACTGCCACGGGAAGCACAAGCACATCCCTGAGGAACCATGCGCTTCCTTTTATTCGATAAAATAAATAAACACAAAATAAGTAAAACACCGGTGTGCTGTTATATGAAAAACACTATTATATTAAAAAAAATAAAATTCTGTTACATATTAAATTATTAAACAAATTCATTCATTAAATAAAATTTTTTCATTTAGTAAAGAAATTTTTTCATTTAGTTGTAGTAATAATGTTTATAGTCCCTACACAGGAAAACAGGAAAGTTGTTTTTGCAGCATTACATAAAATGTAATCCACAATCACAAAGACACCAATATATATATCTTTAAGAACAAAATAAAGCTACGTTTTGCATGTAATATGAGGACTGCACTGTCCTCTGGTGGATCAGAGTGAGAATGCAGTTCTGAGACAAATGGAAGCTAAATGCTAGTGCCTTTAGGTTGTTTGTTTTTACTCAATTTAATTTGAGTAATGCTATACTTCTCTTATATTAACACATCTGTCTTCCTCCTCTCCTTAACAGGTAGTGGAAGCATCGAGATTCCTGTTTTGTGTGTGCTGATCGCAGGAGATGCTGCAATGCTAGAGGTCATTACGCAAGACTATTTTAATTGTTTTAATATGAATATATTATACATAATATTAGTTTTATTTTATTAATATGATTTTTTTATTTTATTTGATGTACCTGTTCAGTGTAGTCTGGGTCATCTCCAAAAGCATGAACAAAACAATGCAAATTAAAAGATTACTTTATGTTGTTTTGTTCATACTTTTCTTAATGCCTGTAGCCTGTAACCCAGCTGTCCATGTGCTATTTGCATTTAGCACTGTTTTTGGAATGAGGGCCACCAGTGATTAAATACACACCTTACACACATAAATGCACAAATGCTCAAAAAAAGTCTATAGATATCAAAAATAAAATTAAAAATTAAAAAATCACATTTATAACATCAAAAACATTTAAAAATAATTGAAAAAAATGAATGATATCATCTTTCTTATAACAGAGAGTGGATTTATCTCTGAAAAACACCACTCCATGGCTGGTGCTGGCCGGCTCGGGTCCAGCGGCAGACCTGATAGCGGCTATACTGAAGGATCTCAACATACCCCTGAGTCCACCAGTGAGTCCCACTTTAGCGACCACTGCTGAGGAAAGCAGCAAAAGTGCCAGTGTTGAGGCTGAGGGACCCAAGTGAGAGAGAAAATTAAGCAAACATTTCCCTTCTGAGGCTGACACTGGAGAAGCTTGTGGATCAGGTGAGCATACAGCAAGAGATTGGATAGAGAGTGCATGCAGGCCAAAGGTATTTCTTTTACTTGTAGTTACTTTTGTCTTTTTCACACAGGCACTTAGTATCTATCAAAACCGAGATCTGATCACTGTGTTTCATGGAGACCAGGAAGGGCGAGATGACTTTGACAGAATCATCCTTAGAGCTCTCGTGAGAGGTGAGATTAAATCACCTGCTTTGACAATTTAGCACGTTTACAGTATATACTTATGGGTTTATGTGTGCATGTGTGTGTTCAGCTGCTAAACGGGATGCTAATGATCCTAGCGAGTACACTGAAGAGCTGAAGCTGGCAGTGGCCTGGGACAGAGTGGATATCGCCAAGAGTGAACTCTTTAATGGTGACATCCACTGGAGGGTAGGATTAATAGCAACATGAATGAAACCAAATGTGTGTTTTAATATTACAGCTGCTCTTGATTTAATCTTTCTGTTAGTATGAAGACCTGGAGGAATCGATGACCGATGCGCTGGTGAACGACAAGCCCAATTTTGTGCGTCTGTTTGTGGAAAACGGCTTAAACATTCTGGACTATCTGACGTATCATCGTTTAGAGAGTCTTTACAGCTCACTGTCAGAACTGCAATCTGGTGTCCTCATCTCCTCCAGAGGAGGCTGCAGGAGCGAGTGGGCTTATCTGGCTCTCAGGCCCGCTTAGCTTTACCAGACGAGAATCACCACGCCACCCCAGCCTCACAAGCCCGTCTGCGGCTCGAGACCTCACCCTGTATGAGGTAAGAGGACAGATGCTGACACCAACATTAGAGTTTTAGGATTTAAAAAAGAATGTGACAGAGAAATTATGAGACAAGATATATATATATAGGGATAAAATGTACCCCAGCTTCTGCTCTAAACTATAGTGAGCCCTTTTACATTACTATAAGATTAACAACAGATCCCAAACTTTAATTCAGTTATTATTTATTTTTAAATATAATAATCCACTTAAAAAAATTGTTTGGTCTGCAAACATGTTAATTGTACATAATGCAGTTTTTAAATTAACTTATATACCTGTCAAGCCACATCAAAGAGCATCAAACAGCATTTATTGTCTGAATTTCCTGAAAAAAAAGGACATAATTGAAAGATGATACTTTGTTGTTTCTTTTCAAAAGTAACAATATATAAATGTCACACACAAAGATTTGTCAAGCATGGGGAAACAAATGAACAAATGGAACAATAAAAATCCTCAAAAATTCAGTTAGATTTTCAGTTCTATTAGATTGTTCAAGCATGTTGCCAAATAACTTGTACCTTCACCACACTTCGTCTATACCAAGAATGTATGAAGATACATTTTTAGCGGGCTTTCACAATTTCCTTTGCTTGAGAAAACAAGAAAATATACAACTACAATTCCATTTCATTTATAACATGCTTATGAGTTAGTTATTATTGAGCGGTTTCCCTCCCGCGTTTCCCAACAGCATTCTTACACCCACTCAAGAACCATGCACTCCATCTAAAAACAATAGAACAGGGTTGAATAATAATGATGTCTTCACTAAGATAACATCTTCATGATGATTTTTTTCTTCATCTCTCAGGTTTCGCGGGTGTTATCAGAAATCATGGAAGATGTCTGCCAGCCGTTTTACTACGCTCCTCTTGGTGTAGAACAGGGATGGGCCTCAAGGAAAGCAATGAAGGTACCAGTCAGGTTTTTCAGAGGTATTGGGGTTGGTGAAATGATTTGACTTGTGGTCAGATACATTATAGAAACAATGTTGTGATCATAGTTTCTGTCTCGTCCTTTCAGCATGTGAATAAGTTGCTGCTGACTGAGAGTGTGTACCGGAAGCAGCGCTGTATGACTCCCTGGATAGCTCTGTTCATCTGGGCTGTTCTTCAGAATCGCAGAGAAATGTCTATCTACTTCTGGGAAATGGTATTGTTTTTTGGTTTTGTTTTTTCAGAGTCATAATTGAAACCCATATCATGTTCTCTGCAAATTCTTTCTAATCTCGTATGATGTTTGGTCAGAAATATACATTTGCAAATGAGTAGGATATGACAGTGATCCTGGACTCTATACTGACACCTAGTGGGCATGGATTCAGTATCACACCAAGGTATCAGCTTTTGATGCAACTGTAGAAATGTCATATTCATTTATTCAGCAAGTAAAAGTGTCCTATAGCAGGAGGGTTGCATTGCAGAATACCACAGATGTATTATTTATTATGACTATTATGATTAATATTATAGTCTTTGATCATGATAATTCCCATGGTCATATTATTATTATACATTTTCTTTGTTTTGCTCCTTTCCCCCTCTCTCTTTCAATGCTAGGCGGGGGAGTCGGTGCTAAGTGCTCTTGCTGGGTGTAAGATATTAAGAGAGCTCTCCAAGTTGGAGACAGAGACTGAGACCAAGCTCTGCTGAAAGAACTTGCTCAAAACCTTCGAGAATCTGGCACATGGTGAGCGTGAATCAAGTTAAAGAGATGGCAGATGGGAGGGATTTTCAGTGTTCCAGTGGGGCCCAAAAGTGTGAGACAGCTAGTGAAAATGCTTGTATTTTATATTTATTTCACACACATATGTGTGTGTGTGTGTGTGTGTGTGTTTGTGTGTGTGTGTGTGTGTGTGTGTGTGTGTGTGTGTGTTGTGTGTGTGTGTCCATAATGCAGCATTAAGTCTTTAGCATTAAGAAATCTTACATTACATGCTTTATGTATGTCTTCATAGATGTGTTCAGTGAGTGTTACCAGAGCAACGAGAGCCGCTCTTTCAAGCTCCTCATCAGACAGTCACCTGTATGGGGCAGCGCCACCTGTCTGCAGATGGCCACCGCGGCTGACGCCCGCTCTTCTTTCAGCCATGATGGAGTGCAGGTAAGCAGTGGTCATGTTTACCTGTTGGAGTGTCAGTATTTCTTCATTACATTGGTGTCATGGTTCTTCATCCCATCCACGGCTAGACTTTACTGTCAGAGATTTGGTGGGGAGACATGGACAGCAATACAGAAGTGTGGAAACTAGTCCTCGGATTCTCGTTTTTCCTGCCTCCCTTTGTCTACACCAACCTCATCAGTTTCAAGTCAGTATCCAATATTTTCGGCCAAGATTAGTTTTCTTTCTGGTACAGTCGTCAAAGTTTTAATGCCCTCTGATCTCTTAGGGAGCAGGAGAAGGAAGGAAAGCCAGAGGAATTTCATCAGGGTAAAGAATTAGACAGCGCCGATGGAGCCGAGTCATTGGCTGATGTTATAAACACGTAATTCATGGTTTCTTCAGCACCATTAATAATTTTACTAAGTTAAAGAAGACACAGATAAAATAAAGCGAGTCATACATGTGCTTCACAGGGAGGACGATGTGGAGGAATGTAACGCTTTAAGAGAGGAAAACCGGAAGGTGCGTCTAAATGGCATGATTGTCACAAATCCTGTTAAACTTTGACTTGCTGTAAGGAGCTTACCTCTTTATTTTTTTTTTATATTACAGCATCAAAGGCTATCACCCTAAAACGGCCTTTTATATTGCACCGATGGCGGGCAGTTCTGGTTTGCACCGGTCTGCTTAGTCCTTCTAGGCAACGTGTTGATGTACTTCCTCTTCCTCTTCCTGTTTGCTTACGTCCTATTGGTTGACTTCAAGCCCCCGCCTCCCGACGGACCCGCCCCCTCAGAGCTTGTGTTGTATTTCTGGGTTTTTACTCTGGTCTGTGAGGAGATTCGACAGGTGCGAACAATCTCCATTGTGTTTACACACATTTCAATGCACTCGTTCAGTCCGCTGAATCTTGATCTCCCTCTCAGACGTTTTTTGTAGGATCTACCACTGTAATTCAAAGGATGAAGTTGTACATCCAAGACATCTGGAACAAGTGTGACATCACGGCCCTCGCGCTCTTCATTCTTGGGCTTCTCTGCAGGTGAATTCAGTGAAATCTGTCCTGTGTATGTCCATGCATGTGATTGTATTGGTTAGTGCACGTTCGTTTTTTGTGTTACAGGATGTTTCCATGGACGTATAATTTTGGTCGTGCGGTAATGTGTGTCGACTATGTGGTCTTCACGCTCAGACTCATTCATATATTTGCAGTTCACAAACAACTTGGTCCCAAAATAATCATAGTTGGGAAAATGGTGAGAAGGAGTCTTTTGTTTTCAATGTGCCCTAAAAAGTGCATATAATCCTGCTAAAGAATGATCATGTACTCCGCAGGTGAAAGATGTGTTTTTCTTCCTGTTCTTCCTGGGGGTGTGGCTAATGGCATATGGAGTAGCCAATCAGGCGCTGCTGTACTCCTACGACTCGCGTCCTGGGGTAATTCGGCGCGTGTTCTACAGGCCATACATGCACATATATGGGCAGATACCACTGGATGAAATTGATGGTGTGTGTCTTTGTGTCTCTGTTGTGTGTTATTTTTGCTATACAGTTCCATCAAAGTATACCTTTCAAAACTTTGTGGTCTGTCTATTTAAAACTGTTTTCTGTCAAAAGTCTATTTTTTCTTTTCTTTTCTTTTCTTTTCTTTTCTTTTCTTTTCTTTTCTTTTCTTTTCGAAAGTCTTTACTTTTACTTTTGATTAATTTAATGCATCCTTGCTGAATAAAAGTGGTACTTACTGACCCCAAACTTTTGTACTTTCAGCTGATTTTATTGATTTTGTTGATTGTAATAAGTTTTGTTTTTTGACTCTAGCTGACAAGCGACACGAGAAAGAGTGTACAGACATGTCACTCTCATCCATCAGGGGGCGGAGCCATGCCCACAGTCTGATGCTAACTGGCTGGTTCTTATTCTGCTGTCAGTCTACTTGTTGGTCACCAATATTCTGTTGGTGAACTTGCTCATTGCAATGTTCAGGTAAAAAAACTACACCATCAACACTGATATAACATCACATGCCTTCCTGTTTGTATTAAAAACAATGATTTTATATGGACTTACAGTACCTGCTACTATGAACTGATGTTACAAATGTATATGCAAGATGTTAGATTGCTAGATTTCTCCAAAAGTTAGTTCCATGGGAACTTGAGCACAAGCAGGTTGAGTGCTTATTCATTTATAAATATTTTGAAATGGCTTAGTTAAATTACATTGAAGTTCAAATTTGCATCTGTGTAGTAACCAGTTCATTAAGGCAGTAAGTATTTGTTATTAGCTGACATTACAAATGTTTAGTTAATATATACAATATTTTAAAAGTTTCAGGTCAGTCAGATTAAAAGAAATGAATACTTATATTCAGCAAGGATTCATTAAATGGATCAAAAGTGACAGTAAAGAAAACTTATAATATTCCAAAGAAATTCAAATAAAATATTTCATATAAATGCTGTTCTTGTGAGCTTTCTATTCATTAAAGAATCCTGAAAAAAATGTATCATAGCATCCACAAAAATATTCAGCATCACAACAGCAGTTTTGAGCATTGAAAATAAGTAGTTTCTTGAGCATAAAATCAGCATATCAGAATGATTTATGAAGGATCATGTGACACTGAAGACATCATAGAAATAAATTACATTTTCAAATTCACATAGAAAACCATTATTTTAAATTTATTACTGTTTTTACCCAGTGTTAGTGTTTTAACTGATCAATTAAATTTTTTATCAACCTTTGGTTGGTTGGTGTGCATAAAGACTCATATCAAAAACAATAAAAAAATTGTACCAACCCCCAAATTTTGAACAGTACTGTATGTTGATTGGATGTATATCAGCTGATATTGGATTTTCAATTATTCATGCTCGTTTCCCCTTCTTTTACATTTAAATAACTTTTGCCATCGTCTTATTCTATCATAAAGTTAATCTTTAAAGACATAAATAATGGAACAAAACAATTAAATGAAATCTTTAGCCAATTTTAAACTGCGTATCCATAATTCATATTGTACATTATTATGTGTAGTGTAGCATGTAATACGGTTAATTTTATTTATAGTGTCTTTTTTTTGTAGTTTTAGACAAAATATTTCAGGGTTCAATACTCTATTAACAATACAGCACGACCTCTCTAGCCATATTGCTTGGTATGATTGTGTGTTCATGTTATTTGTCTTCAGTTACACATTCAATAAAGTCCAGGAGCACAGCGATGTACACTGGAAGTTCCAGCGCTACAACCTGATCGCGGAGTACCACTCGCGCCCCTGCCTCTCCCCGCCCTTCATCATCATCTCCCACCTCCATATCTTCATCAAAAGAGTCATTCAGAGGCTGCCCTCCAATAAGAGCCAACACTTTAGTATGTTCTGATATATGATGCCTACATTATATACTGTCTCATTTGATCATTTTATCTTTAAAGGTATAGTTCACCCCATGAAAATCCTGTTTTCATTTACTCTCCCTCATGTCGTTCCAAACCTATATGACTGTCCTTCTTCTGTGGAACTTTAAAGAAGATATTCAAAGAAATGCATCACTGTTTTTTTGACTGTTTGGTTACCATCTACCTTCAGAAAAGAAAGAAAGTCATACAGTCTGGTCAGACATTAAGGTGAGTAAATAATGACAAGGTTTTTATTTTTTGAAGGAACTATCCCTTTAAAACCCTGAGGTGTGTCTTTTTCCCATAGTGTTGGACCTAAAAAGGCAAAAGAGGCCAGTTTGCTAAACACATGGGAGTCGACGCTGAAGGAGAACCTGCTTTCCACACAAGGAAAGAAACAACTAGAGAGCGACACGGAGCGGCTCAAACGCACCTCCCACAAAGTCAGTCAACCCTGTTACTGTTCTTTCATACTCTCAGATCAACAATTAGCAACTTATTTCACATACTTCTCATGTGAGTTCTAAAAAAGATGATGTGAGTGGAGAACATATCCATCACTGACAAGTAGATCTGTATGTAATACACACCCCGGGGGCATTTAGTAACCTTGCAGCGGCAGCTCTTGTTTCGCGTTTATGTGCGTGTGAAGGGGGGAGAGACTGTCAACTCCTGCTGAATCAGACACCGGCGTCTTGAATGACAGAATGTGTGTATTTGTGTCCATATGTGTGTGTAGGGTGGACAGCGTCCTGAAGCAGATGTCGGAGATTCGCGATCATGATCGCAGGTTGAAAAAACTGGAGTCGGAGGTTAGTGACGACTATGCACACCTGTCTACCTTGTGGCTATCAAACACACTGACACCCTGTTTTTAAATCCCAGCAGCGTCCCACAGAGTGCACGCATGTGTCTGTGGGTGCAACACTATGGGCCTTGCCTTATTTTAGCTGCAGCTGTTGTGTTTGCTTGCTCAGCTCAGAACAGCCCATCTGTCATTCTCCCTATCACTGTACGAGCCTTTAGAATGTGGATCCGCTTTGAGAATGTGCCAAGCTGTCAGCCGAGCGATGTAATTAATGAACCTCTGCTTTAAAGGGGACCTCAGGTTTTTGACCGACACTCTCTGTCTTTTTCTGTTTGCTTGTTACGCAGGTGGAGTACTGCTCTACTGCCCTCTCCTGGATAGTGGAGGCACTTTCTCAGAGTGATTTCGTAAAGCAGACACGTCCACCTCCTCTTCCTTTCAAAGGTGTGGTGCTCGCTCTCCTCTGCCTTTCCCCCTCTCTGCAGTGTCAAAATGTAGCTTATGTTTCTCTGGTTCCCTCTTAGTAACAGTGTTTACAGTGTTGCTTTGGCTGTAACATTTTAATGATACTTATTTACATATAAAGTATACAGTTATAGTACTTTCTTACTGATGGAGACATAACATCATCACATAATCTCTCTCTCTCTCTCTATCTATCTATCTATCTATCTATCTATATATATATATGCAAAACTGGAGGGGCACCCTTTTAGATAGATAGATAGATAGATAGATAGATAGATAGATAGATAGATAGATAGATAGATAGATAGAAAATGTATGTATAAATCTTTGTGTTTTCAAATTTTTAATTACTTTTAAACACTATTAGTATTATGTTAACTATAATTTCTCTTCTGGCTTTGTTTCAGGAATTGCTTCTAAACGGCCCACTGTTTCCAGATAAAAATTATGCTGATAATGCAGATATGTAATTGTATGCATTTTGTGAACTTATTTTTGTATGATTCTTTGTGCCATTTCAGCTTGACATATTAACTGTCACGAAGACCTTGTTTTTTATCAGATTTCTTACATTGTATCAGAAAGAATGATATGATTTGTTCTAAAGTTTTGATTTAAGTTTGATTTAATTATTTGAGTTGACAAACGCTACATATGTTTACGTTTAGTAATTTCACTTTAATGGCAAACAGAAGGATATTAGTCAGTTATTGAATGCATTATTTTCAAAAATGTTTTAGACTTAAACATAAGAGCCTGATTAAAAACCTCATTTGAAAGAAAAATCTTAGACGGACTTAGAGGTTTTTGCAGCTTAAGTCTTAGACTTAAACATTAAGCATAATGCTCTTGGGAACAAGTATAGTCCAAGTTTCAAATAGAGCTATAGAGCTAGCAAATCTGTAATCACATTTTATGTTTTTTTATAGTTTGTTTTATTTGTTTTTTCTAATAAGACAAAATCTCTTAATCATTGGTCATATGTTTTCTACTGATATTTATGCTTAGTCTTGTAATACAAAATAATGTAAGTAAATTTCAGTGCAGATCAATGCAGTCATCCACAATTACACTGTGATAACTCTCTTATTGTGTCTGTTACTGACTATTGGAAATCAGTATATTTTATGTGATTGTAATTTATCACATTTATTATTACAAACCTGTATTTTTATGTTTTTTTAAAGGTGTATTAAAATGGCTTCAGTGTACCAATTAAACTTAAATTTGCTTTTACATTCTCTTCTTTGCTTTCTATTCTCAGTCTTCACCAGTGGCCATCTGTAATGACCCTGTCCCCTTTTGAGTAGCATTTGATTCCTAGGTTGGCAAGGTCTTAGTCTCTTACAAGCCTTATATGGCAAGAGCTGCGGTCGATGAGGATCAGGTTGTCATCTTCAGTAACAGAGGAGTGGAGGAGGGGGGTGGGGGGGTGCTTGACTCTTTTAAGGATCTCTGCTTAAATCTAACTGGAGCTAAATCAGCACATCATCTTAGTTTAGCCACCCGCTCAGTGTATACATGGAAGCGCTGCTGTTTTCAGAACAGAATCTGTGTGCAAGCAGCTTTACTTGCATGAACATGCCTGTGGAATTTTAACAGATAGCATATCAACTAATTTAATTTGCTATGTGTCCATTACTACACTGTTACAAATGAAGGTTCTTTATTGGCATCTATGGTTCATTCTTGAAGAACCTTTAACATATATCCATGGAACCCTTCTCTTCCACAAAAGGTTCTTTGTAGTGGAAAAGGGTTCTTTAGATTTTTTAAATGTAAAATAAAAACAACAACATTGGAATCCTTGTTTTTAACCATGTTGTGTATCACATTTAGCAGATTTAACCTTTAAAGCTTGAAAAGGTTATGTGTCATCATGTGCTTAGACATAGACATCAATCATGGGGCATAAAATCTCATAATATTTTTAAATGTACTCATAAAGAAGTGATATATTTAC